>NC_079149.1:95127276-95350664 GCF_945859685.1 Eupeodes corollae | reverse complement strand
TCACTCCTTTTATTTTTTGTCCAACACTCTGATGGCAGAGCATCATGCTCGAGTTTGGTTACTCGATTTTTCATTTTTGTATAAGTAAGAGGAACCTTCTGTCAGGCAGGATACAATATTCTTAAATGGGGAATACCTTTTTCATATTTATTTTTGTAAAATTGTGAAGGAGTAAACGGTCACTGAGTATAGAGTCGGTTGCAGCTGTGTACTTGAATGAATGTGTCGTGTGGCACTGCTGTGTTTGCTACCCCTATGTTGGTCCATCGACGACGATGATTTATTTTCTTCTTAAGAATCTAAAAATAATGAAAAAAAACATAAGGAATCCTTTTAAAAGGACTCATCGAGTTTCTATTTCTATCCATCGATCGTTCATCCAATCAAAAAGACGAGCGAAAGTCCTTTACTATTACCCTATGTTTGGGTACAACCAGTTGACTTCTTGCCAAGCCCTTTGATTCCCGATTCCGAGATAAAAGCTATACCAGAACCCGTAAATTAACAGAAGTCTACCACGACGACGACGCACGTCACGTCCTGTAAAATAACGGAAGTGAAGAAAGTGCGCGCAAAAGAACGCATCATGTGTGATGTCACTATGCGTGCAGTATGCATAAAGCACCAGCAGCAGCACAGAGCACGAGTTGAATTGGTATGGGTCACGTGTCCTGCATTAAAATAAACGTACCGTAATAATGGGGGTGGACCGTTGACATAAAATGAAAGAAAAATATACCAACCCTTAGTGTCATTTTGTTGCTCTGCTGATGTTGCTGTTGCCGCGATAAGAGAGTCGCGAGTGCAACCTTTTAATTTAAGTTAAAAGGGTGCATTTAGCAAGTGGTTGACTGATGTTCCGCTTGGTGACCTGATGAGCGTTCATCATAAGCCCTGCTGCACCCAAATTATATACAGCAAAGCAAAGAAGTCAGAAGTTGTGGGGAGGGTATAAAAGTGTTGAATGCCGATTTACATCTACACATACACCTTTATCAGTGTGTATAATTCAATTTTTGATGTCCTCTCTGCTATCCCTTAATTTTAATTCAATTCATTCTTGCACTGTTCGATAAATATGATCAGCGTGGCCTACACGGTGCCGTAAGGACCTTTAGAAAACACAAAATCCTTGTTGTACTTGATTGTGTGTGAATCCCTTTAAACAAAATAAAAAAAAACGGACGTTGGTCGTTTGATACTACAACAACAATTCATAATATGCTATGTGTCACTTACAGAAGTCTATTATTTTGATTTGACAGTATGTGGGAACAAAAATGACATTTAATTCTTGTTATGTGTATCAAAACCTATTGTTCTATTTTGTATAGAAGGATAAAAGGGATAATGTAGGCCGCGAAGTGGTGTTGTGGTCCTGATGGTGGTGGGAAAGTTTTATACTTGTAGTTTTTTAAAATTTAATTTTCCTATGAGAAGTTTGATTGGGAATTATAGATGCTGGTGGGAATGGGAAGACAAATACCGAACTTATTGGTTCAATTTGTGCGAGATACAAATTGAGTAATTTAATTTATGTGTATTCAATTAGAAAACTGCACGCGTTTTGTTTTTTAAAGTAGGTATTTGGTATGGCATGGCACGAGAAGCCCACATAATATTCTAATCAAAAATTAGCTGGATTTTTGTGTGCTGGTGTGGGCACTTTGATAAAACTTTATCATGATTTTTAAAATATGTTAAGTAAAAACATAAGTTTACCAACCCTAGACTATATTAAATTTGATCTGTGAATTTCGGCAGATTTGTTTTGAAAAAATGTATTCACAGATATTGTGTATTTTTTTTTTGTGCCACCATGCCTATTTTACTTAAAACTAAACCCTTAAACTATAAAACAAGTATGTAAGCCGGCCAAGGCTTGAAACCCCATCCCGACTACCCAATATCAAGTGCCGATTGAAGCCACCAAAACTGGTTCTCCTGCTTCACCCTATCAGTTCGGTCCCGTTCGGACACAGCCCTACTGAACCGAGGTGCTCTGCTCCGCCTTTTGCCATGACGTCCCGATTGTATAAGAGTCGCCTATCCACGGTTCTCCGTTTCACGTGGTAGATTAACGGAACTGCCAATCTATCCTGTATCAGACCGCATTTGTCTAAAAAGAGGAATGCTTCTGGTGACTTTCAAAATACTCGTCGATCGGATAGAACGCCCCGAAAATTAAATTGTTGGTCGAAGACATAGCTCTTGCAATGTGACCTCGAACGAGTTTTATCACGAAATTGTCAATCCTGTTGATTCGAGCCCCGTTGTAAAGGACCTCGTTAGAATAGTAATGCACATAAAAAGACTCGGCTGTTCGATATAAGCCGGTACAGCGTCGTAAACACTGCCGCTCGAACACCCGAAACTTCTCCATCTAAGAAGGGGCAACGTTGAACCACACAGGACAACCATAAACGATCATTGGCCGTATGAGGGCCATGTAGCAAATTACCTTTACTCTGGGGTCAAGCCGACTGCTAAAAAACAGCCGTTTCGTCAGAGCGAAGGCTCCCCGGCCCTTATCAGATCAGCATTTTTATGTCGGTCGAAATATAAATACTGATCTAACCAGATACCGAGGTACTTCGCTACACTTTTGCTCGCTAATGGCTGCCCGTGAAGATCAACGATGACCATCTTGAGCCAATTCTTGCACGTATCCCTCGTGGCCCTAGCCAACGGAGTCCGAAACAGAATTGTCTCCGACTTCTGGACATTTATTTTCAGTTTCCAGTCGTCGCAATATCGCTGAATCTTGTCGAAATCACGCTGCAAGAGAATTCTAATAACCTCAACCTTTCGGGGCGTTCTGTACGCAATTAGATTGTCGGCGTACGCAATTGCCTTTGTAAGACTACCTATCAGATCGCTAGTGTAAATGCTGAAGAGAATCGGTGAATTCACCGCTCACTGTTGAAGACCATTTTTAATTGTGAATGTTGTGGTAGAAGTTACATTGGCACTTTTGACAACAAACTTTCTACCGTTAAGCATATCATAAAGTAAATACAATAATGGCTTGCTTATGCCAAGCCTGCTCAGTTTTAGGTTAAGACCCTCTAACCATACGGTGTCAAAGGCCTTTTCCAAATCAACCAGAACAGCACCTGTGCATTGTTGTTTTGATTTATTCCATTGGATATCAGAAACGAGTTTAGACGCAGCATGAATTGTGTCATGACCCGCCTTGAACCCGAACTGTTTATCCGGAATTATTTTGTTGTCCGCAGCCCACTTAGTCAAAGCCCTAGGACAGACAAAATCAGCCTGGGAGAATAACTTGATCTGTGAACTTGAACAAATCAAGAAGCGAGGTCCGCACCCGCAGCGGGAGCTCTACCAAGCTTCTACCAATCCTTCCAAAACATCACGCTACATATATTTCAAGTATGGAGACTTACTTGACTTATACTTGAAAAAGAGCCTTATTTTGCTATCGCCACCACGCATCGAAAAAATGGAGATGGCTGTAAAAAAGGGTCAAACAAAACAAAGCTTCGGGAGCCGATTTCATATTAGCCAAATTTTTTCAACATAGTGGACCAGCTTTACACTGAGCAATTCATGAAATTATAGTACACTTGTGGGAACTTAAAGAAATGCCAGAAGACTGACGAAAAGTTGTTTTATGACTCATACACAAGACCGAAAATGTCACGTTTTGTACGGCTGTATTTTATTGGGCATGAAATCTTAAAAGCAGTTTTAACTAATGATTCAATAATAAAAGCAGTTTTAACTAATGGGTTCTAGATCTTCTACCTAAATAAATTAGGTGGCGCAACAGTCCGTTTAGAGCTAGGAGGGCCTAGTGACTTACAATTCTCAACCATTCCTGTGTGCAAGTAACGTTGTCAGGGAAGGAGACTTTAGATTAAACTATTTGACCGAATTTTTTCAGTCAGTATTTCTATAAGGGGGAGGATTTCCTGATTTAAAACTTATGTCGAAGAGAATCCATTTGTGAATTGATAGAGGGAAGACTTACATTTTCCACCATTAGATTATATGGAACCGTCATATTTTCCAACTCGGAAATGTGAATGTGGGAGTATTACATCTGTTACAGATAATTGGGATATTATTTTACTGTTGAAAAAATCAAAAAGAGGCTCACCTCGTTTGGAGGATGCTCATCTCCTCGTGTAGTCCATTTGTATTTGTTTGTTCTAATCTGAAAATTGTCAGATCAAGAGTTCTAAGGTTGGGACACATAGTACACAAGCTCTAGGATTACCTTGGTTTTGATTTGGGATTTTATATATAAGGTCATATTGGCGTTCTGTGAGGCATTGCACTCTGAGGCCATTGACCCATGGTTCTTGGATAAAGCTGACGTCAATGTTTTTCTCCCTTTAGAAACACTCTTAGATTATACGAAGATTTTAATCTTGACATTTCAAGACGCAAAAGGTAACTGACTTTTTTAAGAGCCACTCCTTTCTTATCCTCAGAAGGTAAGAGGCATTGGTCTTCTGCGGATCTGCTGCCTTAATAACAACCTAGTCATGGATAGGAACCAGTGGATTTAACCTCTGAAGACGCCGGATCAGCTCCTGTCTACTTGGCTTAGTGCCCATGAAGGGCAACCAAACAGCGAGCGTTAGGCTGTCTATAGATGTCCCTAGCTGAGATGGGTTGGAGCTTCAATACCTCCCAGCCATTGCTTACATTAAAATGGCTTTCTCTAAGAAATTCTCTGGAAATATCGCCAGCGCACTTGACTACCCTGTATCCCCTAAGCATTTCTACATAGACAAAACTAGGGTAGAGGTTCTCATTTTTATACAAGGTATAGATAAAAACCATCTCAGAGAGCTTGCCCTTCCACACCACTAGCAGACCTTTGCTTTTGGTGGAGAGCTAATCTATAATCGATACGTGGTAGTCGTCCCTGACAACCTCTTCTAGAGTACACGATTGCGCTGCTCTGGGAGATGGCACAATATTTTTGTTTGGCCGACCACCAAGCTTACTCTTTTTCTCAGCTGGAAGGACCTCTTCCTGAGGCCTTTTACGTTTGACGGCCTTTTCATAAGTAAGGTAGATGTACTCGTTAACTTTGAGGCAATAGATGTGGGAATTTCTAAGATCACTAGGATCATGGTAGAAGACTTCAAGGTGTAGTTTTCGTCTTTGTGACAGGGCAGATCATAAACATAGAAAGTGAGACACAGTCTTCTTTTCTTCTTTATCCATGCAATTTCTACAAAAATCATTTGCAGAAACACTAAAAGAATGTCTACTCATTAAGCAGTTTCTTGGAAGGACACCTATTACAAAGCTATTTGGCGAATTCTCGATGCTGAAGGGTCTAAGAAGCTCATTTCTGTTGAAAGAAGCTCATTTCAACAGAAATGAGCTTCTTAGACCCTTCAGCATCAAGAATTCGCCAAATTAATGTAGTTGACATACAAATTGCGGTATTAGACTATCTGTGGTTCACTTTCATTATGGTATCATTCTTTTACATAAGTTTACAAGTCCCTGGGGAATCCCATGTTAGATTTGTTGCCCAACAAAGGTAAAGTTGTTCCATTTCTTACAAGTTCCTCAGCTTTGCAGTTTCCTGAAATATCTCTAGGACCCGGTCGGCACCCAAATAAGGTTCAATTTGAACTGTTTTGCCATCTCCAAAAGAAAAGATCGACAGTTTCGGTCTATTAGTGAGTTTATTGAGACAGAGTCCAATGATTTTATGTCAGCTCGACTATTTGAGAAGATGCGTATATGGGGCTTTTTTGATGGCCAGAAATTCTGCCTGGATAGTGGACACACTACGGTGATTAGAAAAACCAAACGGGAGGCATAGATTTTTTCCGAAGCAGTCAATTAAATGATATTGGTTGCAATATTTTAAAAAAGTACTTTTCTGCTCTGACAAGATCATTCAAAAGAATTAATCTTTCCTTCTTGTTGTATCCCGTATAGTCTTAAATAATATTTTAATCAATTTACTTTTTCAAATTCTCAATAATGTTATTTTTCCAATCTTTTGAAGTTTCTTATGTGCCCTTGGAAATATTATTATCACCACTGTTTCTATATATGGCAAATAAAATGAAGCATTTGTTCATGACAGAGGAACTGTATTTCGGAAGATTTCCCAAAGCATCTTTTTTTCTTCCCAGGTCCTTTCATCTTTCCCACACATAAACTATAATTTAACAATCTTGTTCCATATCTCAAAGGTGTCACCTTAGATTAAAAAATTACGTGTACTTTAATTTAACGATATATTTTGTTTGGGGGGAAAAAACTCCCAAGTACTTAAAAAAGAAAGATAAAAAGTAAACGCAATAAAAAACACTCCCATCGTACTTCAAAAATAGATTCTTTTAAAAAAATTTAAAAAAAGACCCATCTCCTTCAATTATAGTCCTCTTTGGTCTTATTGCTCCTGATAATTGGAAGACGACCCTGCTATCGTGCAGCGCACCATTCAAAAATTCTGATCCAGGTGTCAAGTTTACTTTACAAAGTGCCTGCCACACAACCTACAACTTCATCTGGAATTGATTACCTGCCATTTATTTCGATCTATTTTATCATTTATTCCTTTCCTGTCTATTTCAATGGCAAACACCACAAAAATCGGTATAGCACGTGGAATTCCACAAAGCACAACAATACCAAATATTGCAACGACCATTTTGGCGCCAACAGCAGACAACAGAACCATCACACGTGCTGTATATCATTATCCATTCATATCTATGAAAAAAAGACTTGCAACCAGCGCATGCCAAAACCCCTACTAGTCTAGAATCGACATCTGCCCCCACAATTTGATAACCATCGTCGTTATAGTCGGTTTATCATATCAATGGCGAAATACCTTTTTGTCGAAGTGATTCACCCTTAAATTTACCTCAGCCGGAAAGACGAACTAAACACACATAAACGTTGTCTTCGAAGTCGCCATATAGTTTGACAGATAAAAAGAACAAAACTCCAAAGATAAACTCCTTGCGGAGATAGGACAGACGAACGTAGTAGGGAGCGGGACAAGGGAGACGGTCTTGCCTATGCCTTATTTCAATTTGACACCCTTCGAAAAAGTGTCCAAACAATTGTTGCTGATTATTCGCTTTCGGATATCATTATCATATGGTTTTCGTTTTCGGTGATCGGAAGAAGACGCGCGGGCAATATTTCCACAAGACGCACACCTTTCCTGTTTTCAATTTCATGTGTGTTCTTCTGAGGAACACCTGGAAAAATCTATGTCGTATTTAGCGTAGGTATACATTTCTTTAAGACCCTTTTTCAATATTTCATATTTCCCCTCTCAACAACGAAACGGAGGAGATTTTGTAAGATATCCCCGCCAGTCAGTTCATATACACCATTCAAAAAACAGTCGTTTATGGTGTACTCGAATACAAAAACAAAATTCCAATAATGATTGTGTCTTATGATTTACAAGACGTTGATAGTTTTTTTCTTTTTTATTGCACGCTTGATATGAAACATGAAAAATTCTAATAGTCATCCACCTGGGTTGTTTTCTTTAAGGTCTTGAGTTTTTTTTTTTTTGAAAATAACGTCACCCTCTTTTTGGTTTTGAAATGTGTCGGTATTATGGGGAGTGAGCAAACGGGGAAGATGTTATGTGTAATGTCTAAGTAAAGTAGTTTTGAATATGATTTTCCTAGGATTTAGAAATCTTGTTGGATAAAAAGTCTAAATCTCGTTTAAGAAATGTAAATAGGGTGAAAACCAGAAGAATGGAAATGAAATGGTTTTTCTCTATGCTAAGATTTTTCTGTTATTGATCAAAAATAGGTTTCTACAAATAATTTGAGTCTTAGTGTATATTATAGTGGGTTTTAAAGCCACAGGTAGTCTTAGTTAAATTTATAACTGTAACACTGAAACGCAAACGCATAGTGGCGAAATTAGAAATTGAGCGGAAACCGAATTTCACTACGTCGTTTCACTAAGAGCGTTATCTTATCACAATGATTTAAAATATGGATTTGACGGATATCGCCTGACTTTTTTGGGAACCAACTTTAATTAGTAACTAGGCCCTTCAAAATTTAGATACGTTTTTCGGGTTACTACAATTTTAAAATAACACATACTTCACTGGAAACTCAAGGCACTCGTGTACACAAAATATCACAATCGCAATAAATGAAACAGTCATCATTTTTTAATTATCAAAAACAAAGAAGGTTTAAAGTTTGAATTTTTGGTTTTAAAACGTGTGATGTTTTTGATTCAAGCAATATTTATTTTTGAAATAGATATGTTTCTTTTTGAAAGCTTGTTGTTTTTAATCTAAATAATAATAAAAATAATCCGTTGAGAACTAGGGCCTAGTGACTTACAACTCTCAACCATTTCTGTAACGAGTTATGCTGTCAGGGATGTAGGGGACCTTTAGTTTTAAGCCGAATCCGAACGGCTAATTGGTTAAAGGTGGTACAGGTGGGAATTGAACCCAGGACCTCTGGCATGAAGTCCAACGCACTAACCATCAAGTCATGGGTCATTTTTAATCTCCCTTTAGTAATTATTATAATCGTTCTGATTTGTTGAATTCTAAGGTAGATGCTTCATTTGCCTATGAAGCCTGATCCCAAGTCGAACGCCTATGAGACTAGTACCAAATGAAAGATTACATTCAACCCAAACTATATGATAAATATTTTTGAATTTCGTTGTGGAGATTTTGAAATAATTGGACTTAAAGTTGAGAAACGTACAACGTACAACAAGAACGTTCTGTTCATATCATCTGAAATTACAGGCATATCAAAAAGCTTCACATGCGTTTCAAAATCTACATACGACCATATTTTATTGAAATCCTTAGTTTATTTAAGAGTCTTAGATTTCATCATTTCATTGAGTATATGAAAGTTTGCCCGCCTTTTGTTGATTTTCCTATTTTTGTAAGTTGTTCCTGGTGCCCAAAAAAAAAAATGTTCGACCTAGCTCCCCTTTTTTAACATCAATTTTTGCAATTGGATCTAGATCCTCTAAACATTATTTCAAATTTTTAGATATCAATGACCAAATTTCAAAAGATATGGGTAAAATTCGAAAAATCATAGCCCCTTTTTTTGAAATTGTAACTTTAATGAGATTGAATTTTCGGTCTGTATACATCCACATTAATTCTAACAGACAAGCTGTTTTGGCATTGAGTGAAACCCAATCATGGCTATTGCTTAGTGCCATTATTCTTCTCACACCATGGTCTCGCCGTGTATATTAGGAATGATGTTGCATATCAACTTTTACCACAATAAGGTCATTGTACCAACTCCCTTTTTAATTTCATGTGGTTAAAACTTTCCGTGAATAAGCACATCATTCACTATTGTTTTCTTTATCGGAGCCCAAACCTGGACAGAGTTTCAACTTCTCAGGAATTTGATGCTCTGTCTGACTGTACTCAAAGAATTGTTTCGTCCTATCCTCGCACTGAAATCGTTATTAGGGGCGATTTCAATGTTCACAATTCTTTGTGGCTTCGCCATTCGGGCCAGACAACGCCCGAAGAAATGTATGCTGAGATTTTTGCTGAGTTTAACCATCTTACTAAGCTTGTCAATGAGCCTACTCGTATATAAGACGTTAACGTCCGAGCAGAAAATACACTTGACTAGTTTCTGACTTCCGATCCTGATAAGTACACAATCAGTGTATTGACGCCCCTAGGAACATCAGACCACAGTGTCATATCTGCTAATTTCTCGTGTCAAACAAATCCAGTTAAAGAAAGAGCTCCAAGGAGAACCGTTTGGCAGTACGAGAAAGCCAACTTGGACGGTCGCAATAATTTCTTCAGGATCTTTAACTGGAATGGAAAAGGAAACGTTTATCCCGAATAGGGTTAAAAGTGTTAAAATCAAGGTTAAATCATGATTCGATTCGAGCTGCAAAGAGGTTATCAAGGAGAAAGAAGCCAACCCAAGGCCTGCAACGCCTATTTCCGAAGGACCAAATTTTTACATGACCAAAAATTACAGCGAAAAATACTGCAATGTCCCAAAGGCAGTAAGAATTTTTGGTCATTTGTAAAAAACATGAGGAATTCTTCCTATTCCTCGGTTCCTACGCTTGTTGTCAATGAGACTCCTTTAGTTAGCTCTATTGATAGCCAACTTATTTGCAAGGCAGTTCGCTGAAAATTCCACCTTAAAAGATAGTATCATGACTCCCCCAGTTCTTGAACGCGTAAATAATTCTATGGGACCAATCTTTTTTCGTACTCGAACTGTGGCGAGAGTTCCTATAAAGATCTCCACATTATATAAATCCGCTGGCCCAGGTGGTATCCCCGCTAGTATTCTGAAGAGGTATTTTTCCACGCTAGTAAAACAACGACTGCGTAAGCTTTTCCATCTATCCTATTCTTCTGGGCTCGTTGCGAGTATTTGGAAAACTGCATTTGTTCAGCCAATTCCAAAAAAAGGCGAATCTTCTTCTCCCACAAATTACCGACCGATAGCACTAACGTCCCTTCTTTCTAAGGTCATGGAAACGCTGATTAATTATCAGCTTAAGAAATATCTTGAGGAACGGAAGCTTCTTAATGACCGGCAATACGGCTTTCGTAGCAATAGGTCCACTGGTGATCTCACGGTTCATCTCACCGAACAATGGAACAGATCTTTACATCGTTTTGGAGAAAGTAAGATTATTGCACTTGATATTTCAAAGGCATTTGATAAAGTTTGGCATCTTGCTCTCTTATCGAAAATGCGTGCTTTCGGTATCGACGAATCTCTTCTTCGTTGGATTAGAAATTTTCTTTCGAACCGTTCAATACAAGTTGTTTTGGACGGATTCAAGTCTGAAACTCATAAAATAAACGCTGGTGTACCCCAGGGCTTCGTTTTGTCTCCGACCCTCTTCCTCATTTTTATAAATGATATCCTGTCCGCTACTTCTAATCCAATACTTTTTTTTCGCTGACGATAGCACTATTAGCTTTTCATATTCGTTTCCAGACTAACAACCCTCCTCCTTTGGATGTGGGACTGCAACGGCAAAATATGATTAGCTCATTAAATTCCGACTTACACAGCATTGTACAATGGGGAATAAAAAATCATGTGGAATTTAATGCTTCGAAAACGCAATGCTGTCTTGCATCGTTAAAGCGTAATAAACCCTCTTTGCCATTATCTATGAGTGGCACTTGCATCAACGAAACGGAAAATTTTGACATCCTCGGAATTTGCATCAGCATCCACCTTTTATGGAGCGATCACATGCGCGATGATGCCAAAAAAGCCGCAAGATGTCTAAGTTTTTTGAGACGTCCGAAAATTGAATATAACTCTCATCTCTGGGCTGGTGCTTCAGTAACTTATTTTAGCCTCTTTTATAGTATTCAAAAAAGAGCTTTTAAAATGATTGGTGACATTAACATTATTAACATCATTCAAGGTTTCTTGCCTCACGCTTTTTTACCGTTATTTTAACGGACTATGTTCTATTGAAATAGCCAGTTGCGTTCCTCCCCTTTAACAATTCAACCGTAATACCCGCGCTTCTAGGAATGCCCATCAGTTTAACCTTGAGCCCAACTTCGGTCGCACTATGAAGTACAGAGATTCTTTTTTTAGCCGTACTACGCGAATGTGGAACGCCTTGCCACACTCCATCTTTCCCTGTCATTGCAATGTTCAGAAATTTAAAACCAATGTACACCGATCAAACCCTTCCCTCTTTTCCTAATGCTCAAACTGTGTCTTTGGCATATTAAAGGTTTGTACCCTTTTAGTGTTTGCTAATTATAAAAAAAAAAAACTACTACATTCTCTGTCAAAAACACAGCATTGAATTGACATTAGTAATATTTGCAAACATAAATAAAACAAAAATATTTGATTAAAATTTAATTTCGAAATGGATTCAGACGATTCAATAAAAGAAGATATAAATATCTTGGTGGATGTGGTCGAAGCAATATTTATATTTTTATTGTTTACTGGCATAAAGTCGAAAAAACTAAAACAAATAAGTCAAAGATTTGATAAGACAACTGACACATTCATTATTGATTTTTTGCGGGAAGACATCGCCTCGGCTACCAATAGTGGTGGTGCAATTTCAAGTGGGCTAATTGTACTGACGCCTGAAGGGGCTGAGATATTTTGCCGTAGGATCTTACCAGAAGGTGGTTGGTAAGTTAAAATTATGAAATAAATATTCAATTTCAAAAATTGGTTCTTCTTCAGGTGATTTCCATAGTATTTCTCAACAATCTGTTAGTAATTTTGTTAAGAAATTTGTTAGAGCCTTGGCCTCTTAAGAAAGGGACTTCATCAAATTTCCCAGAGAGCCCGATTAAATTCGGTCAGTGAAAAAAAAGTTTTTTGATCTTCCTGGTTTTCTGAATGTGTGGGTGCTATTGATTGCACTCATATCAAAATAAAGAATCCTGGTCAAGAATTAGGAGCACAAAAAAGATTTCGAAAAAAGTTGTATTCAATCAATGTTTAGGTTGGTTTAGCTCAGTTTAACACTCGTAAACATTTTTGTTGTTTTGAAATTTGTTTTGAGCCATAAAACCAAGTGTTAAATGTTGAAATTTTCTTCTCATAGTGTTGTACTTTCTAAAATAATTTCCTTTTCTTTTAAGTTGTATGTGATGCAAGTCAGCGCGTTACTGACATTGTGGCCCGATGGAGAGGTTCAGCCCACGACTCCAGAACATGACGAGAATCTTCCATACATCACCTTTCACAAAATTTATTTACAAGGAGGTGTTATTCTTGGTGATTCTGGGTACCAGGGATCTTAAATATTATTGACACCATTTACAGTTTCTGAAATCCTCTCAGGAACAGAACAGCGGTACAATAGAAGCCATATACGCACTAGGGACCAAATAGAATATTTGTTTGGGTAGCTCAAAAATAAATTTCGATGTTGATTCAAAGGAATACAAATGAACTATGAAACTACTAAGGCTTCGATAGTGATGTTGTTTTAAATTAGAATGATGATAACGACAATGATAATGCCTTGGTGCAAGGACGAAGACCGCCTTGACTTTATTATAGAAACATATTTTATTCAAAATTATTTTAATAGATAATAAAATAAACCTAAAACCATATTTTATTTGAAATTTGCTTTTTAATTCAAACTGTCTTTTTACAATCGACTATCATTTATTTCAAGGCCGGATTTTGAGGTCCAGAGGCTTCGGAGCAATATAGAAGCGGAGACCCCCTCGCCCCAAATTATTTTCAAAATAAAGTAAACTTTTCGAGGTTTTTTCGCCGAAAAATCTTTAATGACTTTGTTGTATTACAATTCTGAGAGTAAAGCGCTTTCAATACTCAGGAGAGAAAGCTCCTAAAGACGGTTTTGTCACATAGCGCTTCGAAGCCTATTTTTTATAATTTTCATTTTTAAAAATGAGCGCTCTCCAGTGAAATTTTTTACCATCAAAACCAAATGCATTTTCAATGCAATTTCGAGGTTTGGAAATGTAGCTCTGAAATTTTGATTTTCGGGAATTTGGTAGCAAAATACTTCCAGCGATTGGTTTGTTCCATAGTCCTTTTCCTTTTTGTATGAGTCAATCAAAGACACAAATTGAACCAACTCATTACCAGGACTAGGCTCAGCAGTACAAATCTCGAACGTACAACTTCATAGTCATGTAATCTTTCAGTAAGAGAAACGGATAGCTAGTCAATCACTGGGACGAAGGCGGTAACTTTGTATTTTTTCTTCGGTGACAGATTTGCGTCTTGTGCTTTCCCGTAATTGAATCCTCACGTTTTGGTGCGGGTGCGTGATGCATATACATACAAATTCATCAATATGGGATATTTTTTGGCTCCTTCCTCGTATTTATCAAAATCATTTCGTTTGGATTACACGAACGATTTCAATGATTCTAGTGCACACATTGCCGATTCAAGAATCATTTTCGGGTCTTGCAACATCTTGTTTGTACTGGAGAGCACTGAAACGCTCCAAGATATCGTTCCAAAATGTTGCAAACAAAGCGGTTTCGAGATCATTCATCTTCTGATGAAGATGCGTTGCTTCATTCCCTACGATGTCTTTTTGATCTTTATTAGAAGATATGCTAGTTAGGGCTTCTTTGATTTTCCAATAGCCGTTGACTAAGGCTTTTGTAGCTTCAGCTCAACAAGTCGCTGAGCTTTTTCAAAACTAAAAACTGGCCGCTTTTCTTCTCCGATAATTTCTTAATTAGAATTCAGTGCAGCTCTGTACTGGCTGTGAAAAGCGTGTACAAATTCTGGAAGAATTCAAAGAATTGAGCAGCCGATAGACAAATTACATATTAGTTAATAATACTTGATTTTACCTATCAACTTCCAGTGAAGGAAATGAAGCTAAATTCATTTAAAGGCACAATTCTAGTGCATTGGTGGATAAATTATCAGTAAAATCTAACAGAATCATACTAAGAACCATTTTCTTATAATTCTACTATAGTTTCTCGGCTTCAGCCTTTATTTTCAAATTTACTCAGTGGAACTTCCGTTCTTGCACTTCTAGATTCTTTCTTAAAAAACTTTCCTGAAGTGCAAGAATGATTTCTTTTTTTTTTGTTTCCATATCCACTTGTGCAATCCTCTTTTTTAAGAGCTCTTCGGATGTTTCCATAGTTGGATATTTGGGCCCTCTTTTTTGGGTTTTTGAATGTTTTAGTTTAAGGCGGAGAGGGAGGGCTATTTTTCGTTTCAGGTTGTGGTGGATTTAATGGGGATAATATGTTTTCTCTGGTATAAAAACAAAATATTAAAAAAACAATTGCAAATCATATCGACAAAATATTCTACTTTTCATCATAATAATCAAATGTTTGACATCTGAATCCTATTAAAATTTTAAGAAAAATCCAACAATAGTGAGTTTTTTAAATCAAATAGGAATCTACAAAGGTATCTTCTCAAAATACTTCGCAAATTTGATAAAACTGATGTTGGATTTCAATATTCAAAAATAATTTTCATTTTTTTAATGACAAAATAATAACTTTCAAAAAATGTTACAACCATTTTTAAACATTAATTTTTCACTTCGCGAACAAAAAATGATACTGAAAACAAACTTATTTTATAACTAAAAAGCTTAAAAATTTCAGCAGACGGGCACGAATTCTCAGTTATCAGTATGGGTCGCAACCCAGCCTCTTTTTTTAAGAACATTTGTACTTCTTTATTCGTAGTAATTGTGTCTTGCAAGTAATTCAAAAGGTTAAAAAACTAATCTTCAAAATCATCTTGGATTTATTTTTAAAAAAATACTTCAAAAACTTGTAATTATTCATATAAATTAACACTGTATGTCGATTAAGAGCCTTGGATTGTTAACTATATTTAACAACCCATTGTTCTGATGGGCAAGCTCATCTCTCAAGCTTTTTTTGAGCAGTTTAAAAGGTACATAATTACACCATCAAAAACACTAATAAACCATCAAACTGACATCTGCAACTTCAAGGTGGTGCCCATGTTTTGATGTTCCATTATAGACACCGCAATAAGTAAACTTTATTGGCAAGATCAAACTATCGGGAGGACCGCCCGTCAACCTTCAAATCTTTGTTGTTTTAAAATGTATCTTTCATTTACAAGAGTATACCCACGTGCTGGCCCAGCTTAAAGACAATGGGTCATAAATAAATGGACGAAATATTCGGTTTCGATTTCGGTTTCGGTTTCGGTTAAATCAAAAACAAAGAAACGGTATTAGACTTCAAATATAGGTATAAATACTATTATTTGTAAGCTGCCTGATTCCTATAGGTTTTTCTGTCTGTCTGTCTATCTGTCTGAGTGTCCGTTCGTTCCAATTGCTTGGCTATTCTCCTTTGCGATTTTGATTTGATTTGAAGATATCAGCACCCCCAACCACAATATTGGTTCAACACTAAAAAGCTTCCTAGCGCCACTTCTATTATGCGCGCAACAGATGTCAGTGATATGGTGGCTGCAGTGCAGCGCAGTGTTGGCGGCCGGCCGGCAGCGGCAGCATTTTGGTGATCAACTACAGAGATACAATAATATGCACCAAGCGGCAAATCGGTAAATGAAATCAAATTCGATTTTTTTCTTCAACTTTTTCTTTTTTAGGTTAAGTGCATTATGGCTGACAGAAGCCCTAGGGATATTATATTGGGCGCTGCAATATCGTGGTTTGCATTAAAAAGCTAAAAGTTTGTTTGCCATCAAAACGAGTAACTCTAACTAACCTATGGATAAGTTTGTTTGGGGGTATTTCTGGTTTTATACACAATTTGGACTTAACGTGATATAATCTTTTTTGAAAAATCTTTTAGAATTGTAATTGCAATTCGTTTGATTGCATTATGCTGAATTTATTGCTTGAGAATTGGCCAATCATTGAATTCGAGGAGATTTTTGTTTCACTTCTTTTTCAATATTTAAACCATTCGAACACAATCATGATGAAGAAATGAAGACGAAAGGGGGTGTGTTGGTTTGGTGGTGCTTGGCATTGGCATGTTAATTGGGACAGGACCTAAGGGTTCTGATATTGGTTTTAATGACTCGATATAGTGGGTTGGAAAGTAATAAAATAAATAATCAATAAACTCACAAAATCTAGTGCAGGGATATTGGTAAGTATTTTTCTACTTTGATTCAGTGTACATTGGAAAAGAAAACAAGAAAATAAATTTATTACAAAAAAATAAAATCTATTTTTGATCTTTATAAAGTCCTTGAAATAAAGGTACATTTAACCAAATTTTTTAAATAAAAAAATTAATAAAATCAAATAAAAATTAGAATGGCGCCCAACGCGAATCAATAAAGTTTTATTTTACTGAGAAAACCAAATATTGTTAAGCACAATGACCAAGTCTATGCAGTAATTTAATAATCAAGCCGTCGAGAAATAAGAAATCAAACAAATCACGGATACAGCCAGGTCTTGCCCATAGAAGGAAACAGCAATGTCGATGAGAGAGTTACCTGCGCTTAAAATCAAACAATTGTATAAAAGTACAATTTTTCCTTAAGTCTTATTTCACTAAGAACTGTGTAACACCAATCTTTAAAAAGTGGGCTGAAAAAAATTTAATTATTTTAAAATCTTATGCTTTATGACTTTTTAAGTAAGAGCAAACTTTTCAATTCATTTTGTAACACAACGGGTCGGGGTGAAAATGGCTCAGTCGGCTCCCCGCAGTAGCACATTTTGTCACTCTAATTTTCCAAACCCTGTTGATTGATGTTAGATTATGGATTGCTTGGATTAGTGTTGAGTGCTTAATTTGTTTCCAGATTGTTTGCAAAAATCGAGTCTCTAATAACCTCTTAAGGAGTCCTATGCTGCCTGCATAAAGCATTGAAAACCAGTGGAAACATTGACTTGCAGCCATCTGAGATGCAGCGTCTGAAGTGATAGGTTTCACACGGCCACCACAGCGAAACCCCTGGTTTGAAAACGAATGCCGCCAAGTGCACGTAACGAAACAAGAGGCATACAAACCGCGCTGCACAAAAGGACTAGAGCTGCTCGCGAGCTCTACGAGCAGAAGAGGAGAGAGGAACACCGGCTTCTAGCTTAGGTTAGGTTAGGTTATAGATGGAAACGGACACACTTAGGCCAGTTTAATGGCCCATTGTGATATCACATGAAATTTGAGGCTTCCTTCTAAGCTCAATGGAACCAGCTTGAGTCCCTTACGAAACGTGAGAGGCTGATTATACCGATATGATTTAGATCGTTTAGATCGTTAAAGAAGAATTCTCATAGGTAATTCTTGCGTTTTCGAGCTAGAGCAGGGCATGTGCAGAGAAGATGAAAAACCGTTTCTTGGTCCATACTGCTTCTGCAAAAGTCATTTGAGAATACGCCTAGTCTCGTGGCGTGCTTTCCTATTAGACAGTGTCCGGTTATGACACCTATTATAGAGCTTATATGCGATCTGTTTAGAGAAAGAAAGCACCTTGAACGTTTTAAATCCAGTGCTGGCCAGATGTTTTTTGTGACTTTACACGTGGTGATGTTGTTCCACCTGGTGCCTGCTCTCCTCACAGCGCCTTGCATTAGCAGCAGTTTACAAGTAGCGATTGGTATACCAATACTTGCCAAACGTGGTAGCATGGGCTGTACTGCACCGTTCCTGGCGAGTTCGTCTGCCTTACAGTTACCTGGAATGTCTCTATGGCCCGGCACCCAGCAAAGGTGAGTATTAAACTGTTGCGCCATCTGCATTAGAGATGATCGACAGTTATGGACTGTTATAGAGTTTGTAGAGACAGAGTCCAGAGATTTGATAGCGGCCTGGCTATAGAGAAAATACGGATATCAGATGTTGATATCATGTTTTCTTTGAGCCAAGACAAGACTTCTTTTATCGCCAAAAGTTCCGCCTGGAACACTCTACTCTACAATGATTGGGAAGGCGGCATGAGAGATTTAATTTCAGTCGTTCAGAGTACACACCTTCACCAACCCCTTCTTTGGTTTTTGACCCATCTGTGTAAAAATGGATTGACTCATCCTCCAAGAATATCCTATCCTCCCAAAAAGATCTGGAAGAAATCTAGAGCCGTCCACCATACTGCAACACTGTACGTTGAAATCGGTCTGATTACCGATGTGTATAGCCAATGCATGATTCTGGGTTGTAAACCGGATTTATTACCAATAGCTTTTTTGCAAGAAAAGAGAGCTACAGTAGCTTTTTTGAATCTTTCCTGTACGTTGCGTTTCCAATTTAGTTTTTTATCTAAGACAAGACCCAGGTATTTAGCCTCGTTGACAAATGGAATTTTGTATCTCCTCGAAAATAAGATCAGATCGTTTTTGTGTGGGTTAACACCCAGTCGACACCGATCAGCCCAAAGTATTAGTCTGTCCAAGGCATTTTGTAAGAGTTCTTTGAGGATGCTAAGATGCTTTTCTGAAACTGCTATAGCAACGTCACCCGCATAGGCTATCACTCTGAAACATTCCGCATCAAGACTAGTTAGGATTCCATTCACCACTAGGTTCCAGAGGAGAGGGGCTAGAACACCACCTTGCGGTGTCCCTCTACTAACGAATAGTTTGCTAGAATAGTTGCCCAGTTTTCAGTTAATTATTCTGCTAGTAAGCATAAAATGAATTAGCTCCCGAAGCGAACGCTCTACATTTGAAAATGTAAGTGCAGATGTGATTGCAGATGTGTCCGCGTTGTTAAAGGCACTTTCGAAAGCAACCATAGTGAACTCTTTATGATGGAGGGAATATTCGATGGTGCGTACTAAAGTGTGCAACGCTGTTTCCACCGATTGACCTTTACAGTAGGCATATTGAGACGAAGACAGAAGTCTTGTATCGATACGTGCCCTTAAATGGATATCAAATAAATCTTTCCAAGGTCTTAAGAAGGAATTATGATAGAGTTATAGGTCGTAGATCTTTAGGATTGACTTGGGAGCATTTGCCTGCTTTAGGTATAAAAACAACTTTAACTTCTCTCCATGCCGAGGGAACATGGACCAGGTAAAGACAGCTGGTAAAAATTGCCTCAAGGATTGGTGCAATTATATCAGAAGTCTTTTGTAATTCGGCTGGTATTATTTCATCTGGTCCTGCAGATTTAAATGGTTTGAAGCTGTTGAGAGCCCTTTGTAGCTTATCCCTTGTGATCAGACGTTGTGGATATGTTGTATTTGAACTTGAACGTATATAATTGTTGCAAGTTTCGGTAAGAGAACTACCAGAAAAGTGAGTGTCCAATAGTAAGTTCAGCGATTCATTACTTGAATTTGTCCAAGAGCCAAGAGTCTGTATTTTTCAAGCAGCTTGGCATAGCTGGATTAGTTGAAAGAATTTTTCGTAACCTAGTTCAGAAGTTCTTCTATCGTGCTACAGAAGGATCGACAAGAAGATCGCTTGGATTTCCTTAGTGCCTTCTTGTAGATTCTTATAGGGATTCTTTGTAGGAGTCCCAATGAGAGGCTAGTCTTGCAGCTTTGGCCCGGTTGAAAAGTTTCCTCCATTCCTTAGTGAGCGAGTCAAGCTCTGAGGCCCACCATTGTGGTTTCCTCTTTCCTCTTATGTGTATAAGTGGACAAGCAATTTCTAGCGATCTGTTCATTGCTGAGGTATAGTCATTGACTTTGTTGCCAAATTCATTAGTGTTAGAGGAAGGACTAGATAGTCCAGGTTCTAGTAAACTCTGTAATGAGTTCCTGTATGAAGCCCAGTCAGTTTTCCGATAGTTTCGAAAAGACAATGGACTCGTCTTATCATCCAAATTTATATTGAACTGGATATATCTATGATCAGAGAACGAGTGTTCTTTGGATACTTTCCAGTCCAAGATCATATAGTGTCTACTATCTGAGACAAGAGTTATGTCTAAGACTTCTTGTCGATTTTTAGTTATGAAGGTTGGTTTATTACCAACATTACTTACCAAGAGGTTAGTACCAAGAACATAATCAAAAAGAGACTCACCTCTGTCGTTGATATTCGTACTGCCCAATACAGTATGATGAGCGTTAGCATCGCTCCCAATAATTAGGCGGATCCTTTGCCTTTCCGTTTCAGCGACGACTTTCTCCAGGGTTTTTCCAGGGAGAGGGCCAAGGTGGTCACGCCCAAGACACGCCGATACCAACCAGAAACTTCCTTTGGTTGTTTCCAGCCTAGCTACGGTGGTATCTTTGTCACTGAAACGATGGAGTAAAAATACATAAATGCTACGTTTCACTAGTATGCAAGATCTAGGTTCACCTTTATCTGTCACACACAGTGTGTATTATCCACGAGTCCTGAGTCCTCGAACAACGGATCCTACAATCCATGGCTCTTGGATCCGGACAATCTCTTCCCCGTTACTCGCCAGACGGAGAAGAAGTGAGGCCGAGGCCTTTATGGAGTGTTGGAGATTAATCTGTACTAACTGCAGCATTTTGGCTACAATTAGGCAGATCAACCTCCACCACGGTTTTGTTCCGATCCTCTGAGTCTGAGGATGAACCTAGGAGTTCGTCCTTGCTCAGAAGGATCATGTTAAGGTCGTCCTCAGTCTCCATTAAGGATGGACTGTCTACGACTTTTGTAGACGGTGAAGTCGCGATTGGAGAGGGCATGGGTACATCATCAACCTCTGTTAGGAGAGAAGACGATGTCCCAGGTCCACCAACCGCTAGTTCCCCTTCGGTTGTTTTTGGAGGCCTGCTTTCCGCGTTAACCTCATTTTTTTATAAATTCGAATTTTAAGTTATTCGAAGCCATAGTTTATGGAGCCCTCGTTTAGGGCTAGAGGAGCCAAGGATTCTTTATTGAATACCACAACGGCGCTCCTATATAGACCCTTCACTTCCTCTAGCTTAGCTATTTTCCAGTTATGCGTCGGAAGGGACGGGTTGCAAAATTTGACCATTTCGAGAATGTCCTCGATACCAGCTGGTTCGATCGGTATCCAAATGCGGGATCTAGGTCTGCTAGGAATGTCTGCCACAGCGACAACCTCGAGCTTCTCACCTGGCGAACCTCACCTAACCAGCTGACAGCAAGCTTGTAAAGGTCACAAGATCTCTGGTCGCCACAAACCATGAGTTTGGAGTTTGACATGGCCTTGATGCCAACCCCCATCGCTTATGGAAGGAAGTGGTCCTGGAAGCTCCCTCAAAATGCTCAAAAAGCCACCCGAGAGCTTAACCTTGACCAACTGCCATCGATCAGTCGATATTGTGCCATCATTATCGCTCCTGTCAATGACTGCAACCACGACTTTGCCCTTCGCGACGTCACTGAAACAGAACATTTTTAGACAGTGTCAAAAAACTTGTCTGTATATGATAAGTATGTGACATACCCCCCCCCCTCATAAAAAGTTTGGATCCGTCCCTGGATTAATTTACCTTTTATTTAGAAAAAAAAAACACTAGGTAGCCCACTCTCACTTTGCTATGTATATGTCCATTTATGAATGTTATTGACACCAAAATTAAAAGCTGTTCCAAATACTTTATTTGCCTGGAGGGTAATTGAAAAATAGGAAGTCAGAGAACTACTATCAAAAACAATCAAAATCCATCCTTTAGCACTAAATCTTAATAATCCATAACAATCTTATGTAAATTAATCCCTTAGCGTATAAATGCATAACGAATCCTAATAATACGTTGTGTATTTTTCCCCCTTTCTTCGCACAATCACACTCGTTGTTCATTAAAGATCGCTTATTATTATTGTGAAACAAAACACCCAAAAGTGCACCTGGTAAAATATTTTTCATTTAAATCAAATAAAATCAAAAACAAAAAAACAAAACACTTTATGTCACTCGTCGAATATTAATATTCGTGTTTTTTTTCTGTTGCGTGTTTTAGATTCAATTACCGAGAGTTACCAACATATCAAGTCCTCCCATTTACCTAGAGTAGTGGTTGCACAGCACACACAGGATCAAGTTCCTGATTTGGTTCCTTTTTTATCCACCATCCACAGACCTCTAGACTATAGTACACTGCGACTTCCTACTATATTATTGCAGCAAAGTACAGTTCAAATATGCCCTGGGGATGAATTCTTATATAATAATCCACATGCGGACGAACTTAATCATTACTTCAAAACACAATCGCGCACTTATGAATATGTTTTAATGGATTTGTCACAGTCGCGAACAGGCAGCATACGTTTCCACCCTAAAAATTTGTTCGAGTCTGGTTCTTTTCCTTGGGTGCTGCTGATGGGTTGGGGTGGATATCCTAGTTGGTTCTTCTTCCGTGTGTATATACTGCACTCGATAATGATGATTCCCATCGGGAGTGCCTTTGAAGCCAACCCTTGCGGATCTCAGGTTTCGAAATATTATACCTATAGTTATGGGTACAAACAGAAAACTCTCATAAACAGCAATGGTCATGCGTATCTTATGAGAGATGATTTGTGTCATATAGCGGGCGCAATAGGTACGCCTGAGGGGCCACTAAGCGTCTCATGAAGAAGATCATCCCTTGTAGATTTAATGGTATAGGTACAAAATTCAATCAGGATGCATTAAAACCACCACCAGTATATCACCAACAACACACTCAATGGACAGAGAAAGAGGAGGGTGAGTTCAAAACAACCCGCATTTGTATATGATCGATTAAAAGCAGGAAACTTCCGATTCCGATATTTTTAAAAAGGTCCCTATTTTGGGTGCGGTACAGCCAGCGGCGCGGCGGCCGGCGTGGGTAAATAAAACAACTTTACTGACAAAAGAGGCATAGAGAATCCTGCTTAGAATATTTTTCCCACGACAATTTCGGGGAATTGCAATAAGTGGACTCCTGGATGATCCTTCTGCTGGTTCCGGCTGCAGAACATAATATACGACTAGACCTAACCAAACCCCACTACTATAATGGTGGTGGTGATGATGCAGATGATGATTTCGCAATTGGGCTTGAATTTCACTTTTATCGACACGAAGGTCATGGGAACATTGCAAAGGGATCGAATTTAATTCAATTATAATAAACTAATGGGATTGTCCGTCCTTATGTGTGTTTGAGTGGGGTATTTAAAATTTGATTGCAAAAATACTCATTTTAGTGATATAAACATATGGAGTGGTGTAAATATTGTGGGATATTTTAAAGTGAAGTTATAGTCATATTTTATGCTAAGAGATATTATATGTTGGTTTTTAGAGGGTTCTTGTGTTCGAATATTATATTCGAAAATAAACAGGTTAAATTTTAATACCAGCATTTATTTTGTTTTCATTATGTTTGTTATACTATACTTAGTTAAATGAATAAAACGTGGCTCTTTAATAGAAACTTTAAATATTCGGAAATTCATATTTTTGAAATTTGATATTTTTTCGATTTATTCACATTTAGACAAAGAATTTCGCTTTTTTTTTCTAAACCTAACAAAAATATTATTCTTCTTGAGATATTGATAATAATTTTTAAATATATAAAAGTTTTTGAATTTTTGAAAAGAATATATAAGAATATTATTTTTTTGGATTTTGAAATAGAGAATTTTGAGTTACAGTATTTCATCATACGGAATTGTGTACATATAGTATTTGAAAATATTTAGTTTTATAGGCTTTTAACACTAAGTCCAAAGCCCGGTTTTCGCGAAATTATCAGTTTTGGCCGAAAACCTACATCTAAAACTCACAAGTTTTCGTAAACCACAAGTTTTATATAAAACCTCTCGAAAACTAGTAGCAATTCAAAGTTGAACTTAACAAACAAACCTTTTGAAACATTTCAAATCAAATGGGGTGGCGCAACAGTAAGTTGTGAACCAGGACCTAGTGACTTACAACTCTCAACCATTCCTGTGTGCGAGTACTGTTGTCAGGAATGGAAGGGACCTACAATTTAAGGCCGAATCCGAACGGCTTGAGAAAGCACTTTTTCATGACAAGAATTACTCTTGAAGGATTTGTCAATTCCTCGCAAGAGGCAGTACGCGCGAAAATTATTTTTTTTTTTAAATTAAGCTGGCACAGGCAGGGATTGAACCCAAGACCCCTTGCATGACAGTCCAACGCACTAACCATCATGCCACGGGTAATACTTTTGAAACATTTAGCGCTCAAATTAATGTAAACAAAAAAAGCTGTCAAAACAAATATTTTATTTTGAAATAAATTTGATCGTGGTAAGTAATATTATTTATACAATTTACTTAAATAATAAAAATTATTGCTTTTTGTTTTTTATTAACAGAATATGGAAGAATATAACAGAATATTAACAGAAAAATAAAAAAAACTTTTGGGTGAGCTGCTTGACAACAAAAAAAAAAACGCCGAGAATAAAAGCCCCGGTAACTATTTGCGGCACTGGCGGTTCTATCATGATCCTTCAGACTTTCAAACGCTCTTTGTTAAGCGAGGAACCGAAATACAATATGGCCCAAAGGACGGGGAAGACTTGGTCATAGTTCGTAATGATATTTCCAAGGGATGCGTCGTCTAACTCGTCGCCACAACTATGTTCGACGCTTTCGCTTACTACCTGAAGAAAGACTTTGCGGTCACTCCGTTCAATCACAAGGGTTTGGGAGATATGAGAAAGGCGATAAGTTTATTTGTGGTGGAGAATAAGTATGAAAGAAAATCCCTTCTGGAGGCTAAGTCCACAATAATGTGGGAATCGTTGTTCCAGTGAGCTATCGCCCCTTGAACAAGAACATCCTCAGTGCTTTGGACAAGCCAGGCGAGCCCTCAAAGGAAGAAACCAAAAAGATAGTCATGGAGAAATTGCAGCCCATCATAATAGCTTCAGTGATCGTTCTGGATGAGTGTGATTTTGATACGAATCCGAAACTAAGAATTGACCTTTTCTGCTCCGGCCATAAGAACCTGCACAAAATCGTTCAGAATCTTCTGAACCCCACCTGTAAGCTGCTCGGACGGCCACTAGAAGCTCAGTATTTTGAATTAAATTTGTTGTGGAAGAAGAAGAAAATGTTTTAAATAAAATGAATTTTTATTGTAACAGTTTTGTTTGTTGTTGATTCTAATATATATTTTCCAGACAATTAGCTTCTCCTAAGTGAATTGTTAGGACCGGTTGAAGTGAACAAAGCGGATAGCAGCGGCCAAGCTGTTGGTTCATGTCGTGAGTAATGACAATTCCACCCGTCCCCAGAAATTCAGTTGAAACTCTACGACCTTGTCTGCGCCGATAAGCTGCTCTGTCACAGAAACAAAATTTTTTCATCAATACAAAATTTAACAGCCGTTAAAAAACAAATTTAAATGTCAAATGAAAACGTGTAAATGTTCGGTGTGAGGGATTTTCGGGTTTTCAAAAACGAATCAGCTTAAGACCATGATTTCCAAGTTTAAACCTAATCTACCCAAAGGCTTAGGCTGTAGAGGCGATTATAAACAGACAGACAATAAAAATCGCCGGACACACTTGTTTAGACTTCTTTAACTTCATTATTTCATGTTTTATTAAAGTGAGCAAATTTAATGTATTAAAAATATTTGGTCAAATATCAAAAACAAAATTTCTGATAGAATTAAAATGCTCTTGAGTATTCTGGTCGATAATATTTTTTACTAGGTAATCGAAATATACTTTTCAAACTTATTAAGATTCACTTTAATTCGAATTCAGTTTAAAATCCTCTATCACGTTAAATTTGTGATTTTAAAAATCGAAAAAAAAACACTGACTTGATTTCTCTTTAAATAAGATTCGTGATAAAAAATCCTTACTAATGTTATGTGCCAACTTTGTCCAAAATAACCATACAGAACCACTGAACTATTTATGATCAGATAATTCTTAACCAAAAAGTAAAACGGTTTGAAAATATGTTTTTGGCTTACAGAACCTAAATTCGGTCGATTTCATAATTTGGAATACTCTTCGAAATTCAAGCAGCTGACATTTATCAAATCAGTCAATATACAATTTTGTTCATTGTCATAATTTGTATAAATTTTTAAGTTTATATTTTTGGCTGTGCTTTTCAAATATAGTTTGGCAAGACTTTGGTATCGAAGTATAGATTCTAAATAAGTCTTGAAAGTTAAGGGCAGAACATTGTTCTTAGTATAGAGAAATCATTTTGTGCGTTGAAAAATCGTTTTAAATACTTCGTAACTTTCTCATATAGAAAGAAGAATCTGCAAATTCATACTTTTTTTTTAAGAGAAACTACATATCACGATTTTTTAACAAAATCCTCTTTTCGAATTCAAATTACACCGACTTAATTTGGTAAAATTTAAATCACTTGAAAATCGCAAGTATCAAAATAGAGACCACGGAAATTCACTTCGTTTTGTGTTCGAAAAAATTAAATCGATATCGATAAATGTGAATTTTGAAACTACAATTTACATTTTGAATGGATTTCAATTTCATTTTTAGTGAAAATAAAATGTAGAACCTAGATGATAATTTCAGCAAATGATAAGATTGTTCGGATTCTAGATCAGCATCAACATTAACTCATTATGTAAAACAATGTAATGTAAACATAGGAATAAAAGCTGTCAATTGGATTTTTCTAAGAAAATTACAAAATAGCTTTTAAGTCAACACCTTTATTTAATTTGGATATATTCGAATCAGTTCTTACCGATTTTGTGTAGACTTAAATTTTGTACAAAATAACAGGCAATTGAATTTTAAAAATTAAAAATATGATAATTTCCCATCCATACCCTTCTATAGAATATATTAAAACTTTAACAACAAATTAATAACAATATTTTATGTGAACAAAACAAAGAGTCCCCAATCGAACACCATTTCTTGTCAGTTTTTTGTAGGTTTTTGGGGTTGTGTAAAAAAAAGTTGAATAGAATTTTTCTAAAATATAATCTTAAAGTTACTAACAATCTATTGCATACGATAAAATAAGTTTTATTTCAATATCTGTTCTATTTCCGCTATTTAAAGTCAAAAACCAATTTTTATCAATTTCAGCTGAATTGTTCGAAAGTCTTTATTTCATATAAAATAACAAATATGATTGTATTTTTCTAAACATTTTCTTATTTTAACAATGAAATTGTGTGAAAAAATCTTGAAATCGATAAATTGCTTGATGTGTTTAAATCGTACAACAATTTTTACCAATTTTTCGTAGAATTGTTTGTAGATTTTTATTGTTCATAGAAAAGCTGACTTGTATATTTTTGTTAAAATTTTAATAGGTGAATGTTTAAAACAAGATATTTGCTCGAAAAAAAAACTGTTGCTTTGATTTGTATAAGATGTAAAAAAGCTTATTTTTCATTGTATTAAATTATTTTTTATTTGTAAATTATTCGAGGTGAAAAAGTTTTTTTGTATCAGTTCTTATGATTGATAAAAAAACCATCAATTGATTTTTGTTTAAAAAACTTATTTTTAATTATATGGTATTATAAAATATACAATTTGATTGGAGTCGCTAGCGTAATTGGTTCGTGAGATATTTTGGGTCAATAAAAATGTTCACTTTATTCTTTTTAAATTACTATAGTAAAAAATCCACAAATCTAATTTTTCGAAAGTTCTTTCTACATCTCTTGATGTTGTTTTCTGTAAAACAAAATAAATTTAAAGTTAATATCTCTACGGCCCTAGAGATGTAGCCAATGGTAAATAGTTTCCCGAAAGTATTCGAACGTACGTACAGACGATAAAAACCTTCGATTTTGATTCTAGGGGCCTTGAAATGTCGATATTTATATTAGAGCCACGTAAGTTGATCTTAGCTTCAAGTTGAAGCAAGTTTTGTCGGAGCCGAACTCCTTAGCTTTACGTTCTCATTTTAAGGAATTCTAATCGTGTGGATGCAGCTAAAATTAAATTATTTAAATACCAATTTTTGAAACTTCTCAACAAATTTTCCGCTGTGTCTCTATTGCAGATGAGTAACGATTACTTCTAGTTACTTGTGTCTTTTATTACTTTAAGTTTCTTTTGAATTTTTAGTTTTTATCAAAATCTTCCTATGGCCTTGCAATATCTTTTTGCCTTATTCAAGTAATATTTTTTTAAGAAATTACAAAGTAATCATACAAAAGTAACGATTACTTAGGAAAAAGTAACTTAAGTAATTACTTTCAAAATTACTGGAGAGGTATAATTCACTTTGTTACTGATATTCGGGTTAGCATAGGTCACAAATTCGCACCTATCAATAACCACAGTGGATCCAGTTATAGGTCCGCAATTTTGTCTATTAATCGTCATATAACCAAAAAGATAATAATTTTTCTCTAAAGCAATTAAAAAAATTCGGTTAATTGCAACCTGAAAGGACCAAAATAGTTAGGATTAACGGTCAATCCGTAAGAACAGTTTGATATTAACAAAACATAAATATACCTTTACTTAATATATGAATTTATTTCAAAACCTAATTACAGGTTAGTCAAACTGCTTATCACACACAATCCTACAAAGGTTATCAACAACAATGGACCCTTTCTGTAAGAAGTTAGTTATTAAAATAAATTAAAAAGAAAAAAAACAATCAATTATTTTGCCCCATCTTTAAGCCGAGGGTAACCCCAACTTTAATTTCAAAAACAAAATAAACCTTCCTGCCCTTTTTTTAACAAGTCGTGAGAAATTCAGATCAAAAAGTTTTTGATGTAATAACACTGCCTGCCTGGATGACAGGAAGTCCACTGTTATAGTGCTTGCTTTTTACATAAAAGCCGATAATTTCATTCAACTTATTCGTTTATCCATTTCGAAATTACCCTTCCAAAGAGATTATGAGTGTGACCTGGAATTAATTGGCCCCCATTTTTCATTCATTCACACAGCGCAGCCCATCGGCGGCGCGGCGGTGTGGAAGTGAATTGTGGAATAAAAAAAAAAAAGAAATCCGAAGCAAATAACGTTCGTATATTTTATAGTGTAAAAATCAATTTCCTTCAGCCAAGTGTCTTTTATATTTTTCTGTGAGCCATTTCCTCAACTTTCAACTACGAGTAATCCATGCTATCCAGTTCCTGGGAGAATTTTGAATAAACAAAATTAACGCCTTTAATATGTATATGAACTTATATTCATACCTGCAAAGAGACAACCGACAACGGAACAACAAAACGATGATCCTTTTTCACATGGCCATAACTCCACCAGAATATAGCTTCATGGAGAAACTGCTATTGTCAACGTACACGCACATCCCAGAAATTAGCATAATTTATTCTTGATATACAGTGCACCCAGGTTCAAAGCCATTTCCACTTACAATCATACTTACTCTCACTCGAAAAGGTATCGTCTTCGAGTTCGTCATAACTGGACTGAATCTCACTCTTCCGGTTGATCGTACAAATAAGACGGTTTGTCGGAAACTCACAATGACAAACAAAAATTAAAATAATTATAAATTTATCATTAAAGACGTTCATATAGTGCTGATAGTATGAGGTATAGACTTATCGCAGGTAAACCTGAGTATGCAAACAGGCTAGTTCCTGCAATGAAATGAATCTTTATACTCGCACAAGTATTTAAAAAGATTCAACCCTTTATGCAAATAAGCATCTTATTTATTCTTCTATAAAAATGTAAATAGCAAGGTGTGCACAGTTAGAAGAAGGTGCGCAATAACTAAAGGTTAGGGAAGAGTCTTTTAGGACTGAGTTGAACATCTTACATATTCATGTTATCAATAACAGGGGAACAAATATAAAAATTGGTAATTGATATAAGATGGAATACAAGTTTATTCAGAGAAAAATGGAACTGGAAGAGGACTGGTGGTTCTGCTTACAAAAATGGGAACCACAAGTGGTTTTGCACCAGCTTTTTAGTTATATAGGGTCCGCTGACTAACGTTTTTTTTCTTTCAATTAGTGCTTATTTCGTGAATGGTAACATTTAGCACATGTCTGATTTGACTGATAAATAGTTGTATCCTTCCACTAAACGAATATTGTTAAGCATACGCTTGAACAACTCTTTGAATAACGCTTAGAGAAGATGCTGAATTTGCGAAAAAAATATCGTTTTAGATGAAGCTCTTTTTGACTTTGGCTGGTATGTAAACAAGCGAAATTGTTGCAGTTGGGGCACAGAAGACCCGCACGCATACATTGAAAAGCCGATACGCCCAAAACGAGTCATTGTTTGGTGCGGGTTTTGATTCAGAAGCATAATTGGGAAATGCCGTTACAGTCATTGGCGACCGTTATCGGCCCACGTTAAACGAATTTTTGTTCACAAGTGGAGGAGCAGGTTATTGGCAAACGTTTGGTTTCAACAGGACATCGCTACGTACCACACAGGCGAAGCTACACTCGATGTTTTTACAGCATTTTCAAAAAAAAAAGAAGTTATTTGGCGGACCCAGGATTTTCTATCATACTACTACTTCTTGAAATTTAAGCCCGAAAACAACGGTGTATTGTTTTGCATACAACTTCAAGGAGGTGTAAGGGAAATGAACTTCGGTGGAAGAGATATTCCGATGCCTTGATATGTTGAATGTTAGTAGAAATCTCGGAGTTAAATGAGAGATGATTTATTTGGAGAGCCGATAACTTTTCTCGCTGCATATATGGCAAGTACGTTTCAAGGATTTGTTTAACAAGCATTCCCCATAGCAAATTCTTTCTTTAAGAAAAATTAAAGCGGTTAGCAGGTTCCATTTATGGTCTGCAATAAACACGCACCAATTAAGTAATAAGAATCATCGAAGATCAAGCTTAAGTCTTCCGCCTTAGCAAGGATGGACCAGAATAGTTGCAGAAGATAAGCCGTTCTTACAACTTCAAAATGCTTCCTTTAGCTCTGGAGTCCATGCAACAGATTGCAATCCTTTAAATTGTGGATAGCTAATGGAATGGTGCTTAAAGTTCAGATGATTTCGGAATAAATCATAGCAAAAACTCAAACATTCCAAGGAAATGACGAATACCTTTAGCTGTTCTTAGGTTAGATTTGAGTAGCTGTCCAGATGACATTGACGCATTTAGACCTGAAGGGTCCATTATGATACCACTAATGAGGTTACTTATGGGAGAGTAATGAACATAAACAAACCATTTTGTACTTTTAATAAAGTTTGAGAGACGTTTTGTGTCAATCGTTGCCAGTTCACTGGTATTATCGAAGAAGGGATTACCGAGAAAGTTATTCCTTCTAATGGAGAGTGCTGGGCATGTACATAGAAGGTGTTGGACTGTTTCCTCTTCCTCCTCGTCCATACAGCTTCTACAGAAGTCATTTGTGTAAGACCCCTAGCCTCAGAGCATGTCTTCTTATAAGGCAGTGTCCTGTTATTACTCCAATTGTAGAGCTTATACTTTGTCTGCTAAGGGATATCAAGCCTTTTGACCGTTTTAAGTCTATGATTGGCCCTATTTGCTTGGTTGCTAGGTAGGTGGCACTCTGTGACCATGACATTTGTTGATTCTAGAGCATATTGCATGCGAAGATATTTGCATGTAGCAAGTTGTGTTCCTATGTTATGTTTTTGTCTAACATTAGGCAGAAGTGTTCCGTTTTTTTCGAGCTCATCGGCTTTGCAATTTCCCGGAATGTCTCTGTGGCCCGGCACCCAAATGAGGTGAATATCAAACTGTTTCGTCATCTCATTCAGAGATGATCGACAATCGTGGACTATTTGAGAGTTTGTGGAGACAAACGGGAGAGATTTAAGAGCGGCTTGGCTGTCTGAGAAGTTTCGTATATCCTTGCAAGATATATCGTTTTCTTCAATCGCCATTTCTTCTGCCTGCAATACACAACATTGATTGGGAAGTTTATAGGATAGACTGAGATTTAGTTGTTCCGAATAGATACCACTTCCAACTCCGTAAACAGTCTTTGAACCGTCTGTATAGAAGTGTACCGGAGGATTTGGAAGGGATGGACACATGGAAGCTTTTACCAAATACCATTTTTATGGTGCTAGAATAGTAGTATGTCCAGTATTGTTACTGTTCCATTGAGAGGTGGCTCTAAGCCTTACACATGAGTTGGCAGCCACCTTTTTAGAGAAGATGTCAAGTGGTGTTAGGTTTAAAAGCACTTCCAGTGCTGCGGTTGGTGTTGTGCGAAGTGCTCCTGTGATGCACATACCTGCTGACCGCTGGACTTTAATGAGTTTATTTAGATTTACCATCTTGTCCAGTGCGGTCCACCATACGACGGCTCCATAAATGAGTATCGGCCTGATTACCGAAGTGAATAGCCAGTAAGTTATTTTTGGGGAGAAGCCCCATTTTGATCCTATGGCCTTTTTACAAGTAAAAAGCGCTACAGTAGCCTTTTTGACTCTTTCATCAATATTTGCCTTCCAATTTAGTTTTTTGTCTAAAATGAGGCCCAAATATTTAGCTTGGTCGGAAAAGCTTAATGGTATTCCTTTTATCTTGGGTGGGCTAATCTGAGGAATTTCCAGGTACAGATATTGCAACGTCGTCAGCATAGGCAATCACCTGAAACCCTCTGCTTCCAATGATGTTAGTAGGTCGTTTAATACTATGTTCCATAAAAGAGCCGAAAGGACCCCACCTTGGGGGGTTTTAGCTGTTCTTAGACGTGAATAATTTAAAAGAGCTTTGACAATCTCTTGAGGTGGTTTATTTCTATCGGTAATGATTCTATATCAAAGAAATTAGATTTTTCGAACACCAAAGACACAATTCGAAAGCCTTTGAATAATTGTGCGTTAATGTTCTGTGTGTTCTTCATGAAAAGCAAAAGTTGAGTTGGCATTAAATCTTTTAATTTTTTAATTCTGGAATTCTTTAGTCTAAAAGTCATGAAAACGAATTCGTATAACCCATAAATGGGCTGCCATCGTCATCTGAATTTATTGCAATTTGTTGATATGCCTTCAATAATTCGATTGTTAAAAACACTTTGCTTCCATACACATTTTGCGTGACATCGTGAATCACAGGAAGGCCAATTATTTCTCCTTTGCGTGTAATGGTAGGGACCAGCGACTATCGGATTTTTTTAATTATTCCTGTGAGTAGCATTTCTTCAAATTCTTTCTTGGCTATTTTAAAATTGTGTTCATTGAGCTCGTAATTGAGTAACTTACCTGGAAAGATGTTTAATAGCATTTTAAATGCTCCGGTTCCTTCTTTGTTGAATTAGCATAGACCGCAAGAGGAAGAGTGGCGGGGGTAACTTCAACCAACTAATTGGACGTTTGATGGCAGGCATCATAACCAAAGTTGGCGTAAAAAGTTATCCTGTATAGCGGAAGGACCAGCAACAGAACAAAGATGTCGAAAGAGCTGGCAAAAACATTGCGTAAGCTTTTCCAACTTTTCAAATCTACAGGTCTCTCTCCGAGCGGATGGTAAACATCATTTGAACAACTTGTCCCTAAAAAGGTGAAACATCTTCCGCCTTAAACTATCGTCCAATTATACTGAAGTTTCTTCTTCCTAAAGTCATTTAAACGCTGGTTAATTATAAGCTTTAGAAATATCTCAAATAACCAAAGCTTCTATATAGGTTCATTGGGGATCTTATCGTTTATCTCACCGAACAGTGCAACAAATTTTTACATCGATTTGAGCAAGTAAGATAATTGCACTTGATATTTCGAAATCATTTGATAGAGTTTGGCAACAAGCTCTTTTATCAAAAATCAGTGTTTTTAGTATCGATGAATTTCTTCGTTGGATTAGAAACTACCTTTCTAAACGCCGTTCAATACAAGTTTTATTCGATGGTTTCAAATCCGAAACTCATAACCTAAATGCTGGTGTCCCTCAGGGCTCCATTTTGTCTCCGACTCTCTTCTTCATATTCATAAACGATATCTTGCCTGCCACTTCTAATACATTAAACAGCGTTGTCCAATGGGGAATTACAAAGTGCTTCAAAAGCTCAACGTAACCCCCCGATGCTGCTATATATAAGTGGCACTTGTAAGAAGGAAACTAATCAACTTTCAATACTCAATGTGTGTATCACAGATCAGCCCTTATTTATAATGATAGCATATTCGATATTGCCAAAAATGCTTCTTGCAGGAACGAATCTAAAAAAGAATTTAACATGTAGTCCTGCCTTAAGTTGTCCTTTTTTAATGAATTCTGCTACTCCAACTTTAAAAGTAAAGAAACCTCCAATATTTTACCTTTTCTATTTTCAGCCAAGTTAAAAGTTCTATACCTTTAAATTATTCCATGTTTCCCTAAAGACCGTTGATTTCAGCCCACATTTCTCTTAAGATCTCTGGGACATATAGACCCAAGATAAATCCCATGGTTGCTTAACCAACCATTACCAACTGCGAACTTTACTTCTTAGATGGTGTCATAATACGTTCATAGATTATACCATGCCACAGCTAAGCTACAAATCGTCCTCCCACTCACTTTGTATGTGCTCGAGCAATAAAAATGACAAATTCAACCGATTTACCAGAAAAACACTCTCATGTTCAGCAGCAGCACAATCACCCGGGCGTGTTATAGCCAGAAATCATCATCTGCCAAACTGACCCAATGATAAATTCAAAAATTACGCTTTTGGCTTTTCCAATCGAAGCTCATTATCCCCAAGTCCATTTTATGATATGTATGCGTTTGTGGTTGTTTTTAAAGTCTTCCGCCTGATTGAAGATATTTTCCCCAAAATATGAAAGACCAATTTTTCCATGATCATCAGTAGCTGATTACAATTGTATTATTGTACTCGCTTGCACCAAACCGCAACCAAATCACCTAAAGATGTATAGCATGGCTAGAATGATACTGCGGTGGCGGCGGAACGGCGGGCGCTACTCGCACCTCAAAACAAAAAATAATAATGTTGCACAAACCTATTTAAGTTTTCCTACCTGATGCCTATATGTAGGAACTATGCCTGCCTTAGCCTCAGCTGCAGATGGAATTCAATTTCAAATCGGAAACGCAGGCGAAATGCCTCCAAGTTGAACAACATTGATTGTTGATATCTTAATTCCTGCAACATGCAATATGGCAGAGGGCGGAATCCCACAAATGCGGGCTCTCCTCTGAATCTCTGATGCTTATGGTGCTATGTGGTTGAAGCCTCTTTGGTTTTGCTTTTGCTTTTGCTTTTGGTGCTGTAATAGTGATACTCTCCTCAAAATGTCCAAAGATCTTGGAGTTCGTTTGAACCTCATTTGTCATCTCGCGAAGAATTCGAAAGTTTCGGAAATGGTAACGCGAGCGGTCTTGGTCGTATTTATAAACAAACTGCCGCGCAAATAGCAAACACCGGTTAAGTGAACGATACTGCCACAGCAACAACAACAACATCAACAAGAATCCAGAAATCAAAGGAACAACTCCCACTACAACTACATATATGCAGGGAAATATGAATATGGTACTATAACGACCGCGGTGGTTAAGGCAACAATCAACAGCCAGCAGCAGCAGCCGGTTAGGCCGGACAAGTGTGTGTCCGATTGTATTGGCCCGTATGACTTATTCGAAATTATTAATGGTGCACATGCAGTGGCAGAAAATACATGCGGCATATATATGTATGTAGTGTAGTCTTAGCTGGCAGGAACAGCAACATCAGCGGCAACCCTATCCAAGTGCAATTGATTTCGGTGGACAGCATCATTCTCTACAGTGGTTAGAATTTTTTGATAGTTGACCAGAAATCAGTTTAATTTAAGCAAATTTGGAGATCACAGTAGAAAGCATTGGCTACTCCGTAATTATTACATACTCTTCTAAAGCTTGCAGACTACACTATCTCCAAACTACAGATCTTTCTGGGAGAATTCCTGGAAGACATAAGTCAATCCACTTCGATACAGATGGCGGAGGTATGTTATCTGAACGACTAAGTCCCTCATTCGATCTCCTCAACTACTGAAGCGTTTTTTAGACCGAAGTTTTTGGCGATAAAAGAAGTCATATCATAGCTTAAAGGCAACGTGATATCAACATCTGATATCTGGATTTTCTCAGACAGCCAGACTGCCATGAAATCTTTGGACTCCATCGCTACTCTATAATATAAGTCCCTTACTGTTGATCATCTCTAATGGAGATATCACAAAACTTAAAAATTCACCTTTGCTGGGTGTCGGGTCAAAGAAACATTTCAGGAAATTGTGAAGCAGATGAATTCGCCAAAAGTTGTACATTGTACTAACAGTTCTTCCACATTTCGCTAATGATGACTTATATTCATATGAAAAAATTTTTCAGAAGCTGTATGGAAGGGGAAGAAAAAGTTCTTCACTACCTCTGTACATACCCTGCAATTGAATTTACAGGTGTGTCCTTCTGCATCGCGGACAGTCATAGCCTAAGCGAACTTGTTAAATGGATAGTAGATGAAAACTTTGAACGAGTGCAAAATTGATAAGTTGAAACAGGAAAGAAGGCAAGGGTCAAGGTTAAGGCTTCACTGCTTGGCAAGGTTACTCCCATTCAGTGCCACAAGGAGTGAATAACTTCCATTGTGGAAAAGGCAAATTACCTTTATGCAATCTTAATTCTAATCCAAAAGTTACAAGTTGGCTGCTAACACTCTTGCCAAGTTTTTCAGGGTGGCGCTACAGTTATGTGTCAAGTAGGTCCTCACCCAACAAACTTCTCCATCTAGCTTGATCCTTAGCTAGATGTCTCCAGTTTCACCCTCCAAGTTGGAAGAGGTCACTTTACACTTGTGCGCGCCACATGATCCGCATTCTTCTACTGCGCTGTCCTGTGGATATGGATTCAAAGACTTTCCGGACCATTGGTTTCCATGCGTTCTACTTTACCCAGTCATCTTATACGTTGCAGTTTTACCCTCCTGGCTAAGTCTACGTCGCTGTACAGCTCGTCGTTCCATCTTCTCCTCCACTCTTATTCTATGCATAAGGGACCGTAGATCACACGAAGAAGTTTTCTCTCGAAACGACCCAAAGTGCTTTCATCTGCATGCTTCTGCAGCGTATAGCAGTTCGGGATCGTGAGGGTCTTTGGTCCCTCAAGAGTGGGCTTTGCTACTCAATTGCTTTCTTAGACCAAAGAAAAAGCAGTTATCAAGATTTATTCTTCGTTTGATCTCAGCGCTGGTGTTGTTTTTTGCCTTAATAGCGAAGCCTATTTAGACGAAGTCCTTAACTAACTCAAAGTTTCGTCTATCGATGGTCACATTTTGACCGAAACGTCGTCGGTGTTGTAAGTCCTCATTAACCGTTAAACCCATTTCTGCCTCAATAATCACAAAAGCGCTATTGACATCACTCTGAATTCTTCCGATTATTTCAATGCATCACCTTGTCTAAAGCCTTTTTCTACATGGAAAAGTTCTATTAAGTTGGTTCCAACCTTAATAGAGCAGCACGAATTCTCCACAGTCTCCTGCACAAACGGACGCGTTTAGCAGGAATTCCAAAACTAGATATGACTCTGTTCAGCTTGTCACTGTGGATGTACAGCTCGTCCCTGTATATGCTGTCATATACGGCCTTGAAATCGATGAAAGGATGGTTGGCATCGATTTAATGTTCTTGAGTTTTTTCCATGATCTGACTTGATTGACTGTGGACTTTATTGGTCTGAAACCACACTAACAAGGACTTATGAGGTTGCTGTCAATGGGCTTTAGACGTTCACATTTTACTACCGCAGAGAAGATTTTGTAAGTATGTTAAGTAGACTGATGTCTCTATAGTTGGTGCAGAATATTCCCTATTAAGAGGAATCAAGTAATGTCTCTTCGAAAATATTTTTGGCCAACTTTTTTTACAACGGTAACAGCTGTCAACTGAAGTACCCGTGGCGTGATGGTTAGTGCTAGAGGTTTTGGATTCAATCCCTGACTGTGCCACCTACAGTATATTTCACCAGAACTGCCTCTTGCTAAGAATTGACAATCCGTCAAGAGTAATTTTTGTCATGAAAAGTGTTTACTCAAATTAGCCGTTCGGATTCTGCATAAAACTGTAGGTCTCCTCCATCTCTGAGAAGACTTGCACATAGGAATGACTGAGAGTTGCAAGCTACTAGGATATTATTCTCAACGAACTGTTACGCCACCTAATTTATTTTCATATTTAGCAACTGTCAAACTTTTTTTTTTGGCTTGTCAATAAATTATAATATTATGTTTATTTTGAGGAACCTTTTGTTATTTTTGAGTTCTGCAAATCTATCAAAATCTAATCTAATAATGGCGTGCTGTCAAAAGGAGATAAGTCTATCTCTTCAGAATAATGTATTCTGTCATAAGTAAAAATGTTGAAAGCTCAAAATAGTGCCAGATATGAACATTGTGTATCAAAACATACGCGTTTTCGTCAGAATCCAAAATGATAATGAAAGAGATTGCGTAATATTATGTTTCTACTCTGACAATACGAGCGCACTATAGAAATCGTGGTAGGTCACTAGGCCTTGGTTCTCTGTACAAAGTTTAATTTATGAGCTCTTAGAGATCTGAGAAATAATCTTAAAGAAAACTGCTAATCTGATGCATGTATATTTTAAAGTTGTAATATTGAAACACAGGTCAAAAAGCAATCATTTCAAATATTTGACACTTTCAATTTTGACAGCCTTAGAGGTCATTATTTAAACTCTTAACTGAAAACCTATTGACCACTGTATTTATGGAGTTCTTTGGATTGCTGATCACCAATCTCTCTTGGCGGTTAGTTGTACCTACATAAGTAGAATTATCAACAAGTTGACTCAAAAACGATTTGAGCAGCAAAAATTTATAACATTGTCCCATTTTGGTTGGGTTAAAAGATTCGATCTTAGATTCGACGCAATCTCGCGCAGATGAGACGCGTGGTGTTCTGTCGCTGTGTATGCGACTATTGATAGGAGGCAGCGGTGATGGTGATGTTGGGTTTAATACTGACTGTACAGTGCAGAGTGCACAATACCTCAACATATAGTAAAAGCCCTGAGGAGGGAAACTTGGCGCGTTGTAAACTCGTCGTCAGATTTCATAACATAAATCTAAGCACACTAAGCTAAGGTAAAGAGCGCATATAGTTCGCTCTGTTGCAAGCAAAACATAAGGTCCAAAAAGTTACTATACAGCGTTAGCGCCATGAACCAAAGAACACATATCAGCTCAGCTTTGCAGCAGCAACTTCAGCTGAGCATGGAAGCGAAACTGACCATTCGAACCTCCATCTATGTTCAATAACCTTTTTACTCTATTTTTGCGGGCCTTTTGGCTTCATGGAAGAAAAGTTTTGGACTCTTTTCCTTGTTGTTGTTGTTTTTATTTTTGTTTGCTGGATACAGCGGTCCTCCACCAAATGAATCACTCCACCGGAATCTGAACATTGAGTTGGGATACTTCGTACCTACATATATGAATGTGTGACAAGAGTGCCTATGGAAGGCTTTACTTACGCGTCATGGTGTTGTTTATCGGTGCCATTTGCCTTAAATTAGCTCCTGTCTAATAGATTTTGGCACGGATAATTTAAGGTGGTTCCAGTTTAGCGATAGTTTGGCCTTTTTTTTGTTGTATCTGTTGTTATGTCTTTAGGTCGAAATGCCGCCACCAGTCCTCTCCTTATTTGTGGGGTAATGTTTTTAGAGTGTCGGATAGGATCGGATGTATTGGGACAGAAGCTTGAGTGGAGTGAACCGCAATGTAAATCGCTCTAGATACGCGGTGGCTTAGAAGGAAATTGCTTAAAATTTGTCAGAAATGAATCTGTTCGGTGATCTGGGCCAATGCACAGGCTCTAACACACACACCACACCTGATACGCTTTCGAAATTAAAAAAAAAAATAATAGACAGGTAAAGGTGCCTTTACCTTATATTTGCCAATTGGGTTCAAGAGGTAAAGTGATTTGTTTATTTTATATGTTTAAGGTGGAGTCTGCACCTATGTATCTAAGAGTTCTATACTATGGGAATAAATTCTAATTTGGTATCAAGTTTTCGAAGACCTTCGTATGGTTTGCTTAATTAATTTGTTATTAACAAAGAACAAAAGTTACGCGAAAATTAATAAACTTTTCTTACAAGATTGCTAATGGTCTGTTTTAGCTCTGTTGTTCTAATTATTTTACAGACTGTCTAAAAATGGACCTAGCAAACTTATTAATTGAAGGTTGGTCGAAAAGCTTTTCCTTTTTCCATCATTGCCATTTTAGAAGACATTTCCATTCAATGCTTTAACGTGGATTAATTGAATTACACTTAGACTTGGACTCCACAAATCATTCTTAAGAAGATGGAAATGTTTCAAATATTTGTGGAATCACTAGCTATTTTAGAGCTCTAATCCCGACTTGGTTCAAAAATCCCTTCCCTCTCAAACTTGTGATGTTCCCAACTTTACGTCAAGCTGGGAAAACCACACCTTTATGTTCATAATTTCAAAAAACTGATGATGGTGGAATGTAGGGCTCTTTTTGGGCTCCTAACTTATCTAAACTCAAAACTAGTATCTCCACCCCTTACCCCTAAATTGAGTCGTAAAGTTGGAATTTGTTGAAACTTTCTGAACCAAACAAAATTTCAAAAAACTAAATGATGGGGTCATGAAGTCCTATTTTTGGGCTCCACAGTTCCCGGAAATCTAAATTGTCATAGCCCTTATCCCCAACCTAAGTCGTAAGGCTTACACTTTTGGAGACTTTTTCAACCAAACACAATTTTAAATGTCTATAATGATGAAAAGATTAAGGGCTATTTTAGTGATCTAAACCCGACTTGCTTCAAAAATCCTTTTCCCCTTAAACTTCCTCCAGCTTGACGTCAAGTTGGAAGCACCACACCTTTAAATTCATAATTTAAAAAATAATTGATGAGGGCATTTAGGACTCCTTTTGGGCTCCTAAGTTTGTGAGTCCCAATTTGGTATCTTAAGCCCTCAACCCCTAATCACGTCACGTTAGAGTTGAAATTTTCGGAGACTTTCTAAACCAAACAAAATTTTAAAAATCTAATGATGTGGTAATTTAGGGCTCATTTTATCCTGGTTAAGTGGTCTTACACCGATTTTGTACAAAAATGACAAGTTTAAAACATTTTTTATTGCATTACCCTGACGAAATTTGAACAATTTTTGAATTTAAAACTCAAAATAAAATTAGCACAAAAAGACTCCTTAATTTCTGCATAACTAGGATTCCGAAATTCGATTGTGGTTTTACAAGCTTTACGGTCCTTTCAAATATCTCGTGTAGCACCCGTGGTCTGAGGTAGTGCGTAGGGCTATCACGCCAGGCGTCTTTGGTGCAATCGCAGCCTGTGCCATAAAAAAGGTGTTTTTACGGGTACCGCTTCTTGCGAGGAATTGACAAATTCTCTAGAGTACAATTTATTATAAAAAGTGCTTTCCTAAATAAGACGTTTGGAGTGGTCATATAAACATGACTCGCACACAGGATTGGTGAGAGTTGTGGCCCTGGTTCGCTATGGGCTGTTGTGAAACGTAATAACAGAGTAGAGACCCAGCACCTTGAGCCACTAAGACAATATGAAGTGATAACCACACAAGACATTAATACAAGACAGAAGAGGAAGAACAACAGAAAAAAAAACATATGACAACAGCACGCGGTAGTTTTCGAGAAGGTCCCCAACTCTGTCTTCTAACCGCGCTCATCGCGATATCGAAATGTAATTAATTAAGTAAATATCTCCTTTCTAACTAAACTTTATTACTATTACTGAAATCTATATGTACATTGACCATTAAAGTTTTAATTAAAAATATGTTCGGTATGAGCGTATGACTTCTAAATGATGGAAACTGTCTTTGACAATTCTAAGTTACGTGTTAGAACAGTTCTTCAAGAACAGATTTTGTAAACATCCTCAAAACCAATAGCGAAATATTCTAATAAAAACTTTTTCACAAAGTTCCAAAAAGATGAAGTTGTTTTCAGAGAAGATATGGCGGAATTGTCGCGTGCTTCGTTTCAAAGATGTTAAAACGCTTTCATCAAAAATTGTTGTTTCAAATAGGTATTTACCACTTGTACGAATCCAAGAAAATTCTGCCCACCTTTCCACAATCTCTTATTAACCTCAACCTAAAGGGTTTTCAATTTAAGGCGAGTCGATTTCAAAATTGAAAAAGAGGCTGGGATGCGACCCACACTGATAACTTCCCATCCCGTATGTAGATTTGTCTTGCTTAAAAGTTTGTCTATATGTACTAGTATCAATTTTACCAAATTTGCGTACTATTTTTTGTAGATTTTATTTTTTATAAAAAAAAAGACTGTTAGATTTTTATATAAAAATCATTAAATATTGAAAACAATATTTTCTGTAAAATAAATAAGTTTGAAGCCAATATCTAAAATTTTTAAAAAGATATTTGAGTCGAAAATCAATTTTTACCAACTTTTGTTAATTTTTGTTCGGTTTTTAATTTTTTGTAAAAAAACTGTCAATTCGGTTTTATTCAAAATTTTACTGAATGTTAAAAACAATATTTTTTGAAAGATAAAAGTAAATTAAAGCCAATATCTCAAAGTTTTGAAAAGATATTTGAGTCTATATTCAATTTTTACGAACTTTTGTTATTTTTTTTCGGTTTTTAATTTTTTGTACAAAAACTATCAATTCGATTTTTTTCAAAATCTTACTGCACGTTGAAAACAATAATTTTTGAAAGATAAAATTGAATTTAAGCCAATATCTCAAAGTTTTGAAAAGGTATTTGAGTCAAAAATTAATTTTTACCAACTTTTATTATTTTTTTTAGGTTTTTATTTTTTGTAAAAAAACTGTCAATTCGATTTTTTTCAAAATTTTATCGAATGTTGAAAACAATATTTGTTATAAGATAAAATAAGTTTTAAGCCTAAATTTCAAGTTTTTGAAAAGATATTTGAATCGATATTCAATTTTTATCAACTTTGAGTAATGTTTTTTTTTAGATTTTTATTTTTTATAAAAAAACTGTCAATTCGATTTTTCTCAAAATTTTATCAGATTTCAAAAACATTGTTCTCCGTTGCTCAAAATTATTTTGGAGATGAAATTATATTTCAGTCGTTAAATTTTAGAGGTGACAAATTTTTTTTTTTAGTTTTTTTGATTTATAAAAAAACCGTTAGATAGATTTTTTTTCAAAAAATATACTTCTTTGAGACCACGTTACAGTTTATTATATAAAATTTAATTCAAGTCTCTAACGTTTTTGGTTCGTAAGATATTTAGGGTTAACCAATATGTTTACCTTTTTTTAAACTGCTATGGTAAAAAAAACCACCCACGCAATTTTTTTGAGAGCCCTTTCTGCATCTTTCTGCCTTATTATCTGTATAAGAAAATTTATTTGGAGTCGATATCTCTTCTGGTTTTTGAGCTATGGACAACGAAAAAAACGTCGCGAACGTACACACGCACGCACAGACATCTTTCTAAAAATCTTTTATTTCGACTCTATTGACGTTGAAACGTCGCGAAATGTCAAAATTTTCAATTTGACAAATCGGACCCATTACAATAACTTCCTATGGGAAGTTAATAAACCAAGTTGTATATGAGGTGTTTAACTAAAAACCCTATCAATGACGTTATGTGTGAAGTATAGCATCGTTTAAATGGCCGCCGAGGCTTCATTGGCGCGCATTAGAAAGGTTAAGAGTTCGATGAGTTTGACTCATAAATTAAACTAAATAAGACCGATGGCATCGATTATGTTGTCTTTTATGGCCACGAAGGTTTGCGTCTTATTCGGAGAGACCTTTATCTTAAGAAAGTTTAAAGGAGTATTTAGAACTTGGTCTTGGTGGCCAATTCACTTCACGCGAGAAAACCATGTTATGAAACCACTTGAGCAGAATATCGATTTCGACTTGAGCTGTTGAGTTGTTGATGGTTATTTCATGGCCAGTCTCCAGCCCAAAATCCACACCAAACACAAGCTTTATTCTGACGTATTTGCACCTCATGAATCACTGGTGGTATAGTCAAAAATCTTACTGCATATTTCCGTACCCAATTTTTCCAAAAATAGGCCTCAACGCAAGAGATTATTTTTCGACCAAAATTAGGATTACACTAAACGTTTTTTTTAAGCTCCTGGGCCTAAATCACTACGCTTATTTCGCCATTTTTTAACCTGCAACAGGCCAAGTTCATGTGACTGATACGCAATTCACTGATTCGTATTCTGCTGCACTTTTTCACGAAAAGCTGCGATCGGAATGATCCTACGTTTTGTTGACGTACGGGTGTAAGCTGTTTGTTTACTGAACCGGTGAACTCTAATTTATCCATAAAACGTTGAAAAGTCGACTTAGAAATAGTACCATGTACCCCTTAAAAATTGTTGCAACAACAGAACATCCATTTTGATAATAAAGTTCATGACATCATATGAGCTTAAAAGCTTATACAGTTAAGTTGTACAAGAAAAGATTTGTTAGTAAAAAACATTTAAAATTTTTGTAGCTTATGTAATGCTTTAAATTATTTTCATAAAAGTTGTTTCCAAGAAAATGAGCAAATATTCAGGTTTTTAAGAAGAAACCTTGAATAAGAGATCTTCAATTTTATATTAAGTTGCCTTTAAATTCCTGAAACAAGCCTTTAATACCATCTTATTTTTTGTATGCACATAAATAGTGAGCATTGAAGTGATGGTAACTATTGCATTCGTAAACAATTTCGAATCAAACATGACATTATAATGGTAGAAAAGTAAAAAAAAAACAGAGGGTCCCCCCATTCCATTCGTCTGTCTGTCCTGTTCCTTAAGGCCTAAACCACTGTGCCGATTGAAACTTAGCCAATTAGCTTCAGTCCTTATTTTTTTCATTTTTGAATACTAAAAATGACAGCTCAAATTGTTTGGTGTAAATTACAAAATTAGATTTTTTTCAGAAATGAACGGATAGATTTTTTTTAGAACTTTCTCTATTTTTTTTCTTATTTCGACTTCTTTCTACAAGAAAAACATATTATTCTATTGGTCCAGAAGGGTTCCCTTCATAAAGCCGTTATTTTGTATTCAAATTTTTACAAGAACTTAATCAACATATTTCAAAAATCTCGTTTTTCAATGCAAGCTTTTGTAGATGGTCAAGTTTTCAAATTGAAGATGATTTTGTTACTTTTAAGATCGTAAAAAATTAAAGATATCTACATTTTGAAGTAAATTTTTTTTAGATGTTCAAGAAGTGAGATTTAAACACAAATTTTAAAATATAAATGTCGCAAAAACAGCAAAAGTAAGACTTTTTTTAAACTAACGGCTAATCTATTAATATAAATTCTTTGAATTTCTTGAGAACTGAAGTGAAAAGAGATTCTGAGATGTGTAATTTGTAACTGTTATATAAAAGTTTCTTCCCAGCTTAATGCACTTATTTCCTTAATTTCAAGAACCAAACATTTTTCTCTCTACAATTCTATAGTTTTGTTGACTCCTTTAAGGTCAAAAAAAGCATCAGCTCCAATCTACGAGTAAGCACCGATAGCGATAAAAACCAGAACATTCTTGATATCAAATTCTTTCTCATTTTCTGGGTTTTTGAATTTTTGTAGCTTTTTTCGTAATAATATAAATGACAATAAAAAAGAATTATTCTTTTTGGAAGAAAGAAAGTTTCAAAACAATTTCGTACATTTCTTCATGAAAGCAATAAAACCTCTCTAAAATATTGTGTTTTGCTCTTAAATATGGCATATTTAGAAAAATGTTCGGACCTCGGAATGCTTTCATAATAAAAAAGTTAAATAGTTAGACTATACTTTGCTAGACAATAGCGTTCCAAAATAATGTAATAACTAAAGGGGTCCATAAAATAACTTCCACGAAATAAGTCCAACTTTTAAAAACGAAATAAGTCCCACCAAAAATTGCTGTTTTAAAAGTGGGAGTTATTTCTTTTTTAAAAGTGGGACTTATTTCGTCAATTCGTGGGACTTATTTCGTTACGCGTTTTTATTTTAAGTGGGACTTATTTCGTATTGAGTGGGAATAAATTCGTTTTGTAAAGTGGGAGTTATTTTATTTATTTACTTACCATAGGAAGTTATTGTAATGGGTCCGATTTATCAAATTAAAAATTTTGACATTTCTCGACGTTTCAAGGTCCCTAGAGTCGAAATAAAAGATTTTTAGAGAGATGTCTGTACGTGCGTTTGTACGTACATACGTTCGTACGTCCGTACGTTCGCGACGTTTTTATCGTCCTCCATAGCTCAAGAACCAGAAGAGATATCGACTTCAAATAAATTTTGTTATGCAGATAATAAGGCAGTAAGATGCAGAAAGGGCTCTCTAGAAAATTGCGTGGGTGGTTTTTTTACCATAGCAGTTTGAAAAGAAGGTGAAAATTTTGGTTAACCCTAAATATCTTACGAACCAAAAACGCTAGAGACTTGAATTCAATTTTATATAATATATTGTAACGTGATACCAAACAGGTATATTTTTTGAAAAAAATCAATATAACGGTTTTTTTTATAAATCAATAAAACTAAAAAAAAAAAAAATTGTCACCTCTAAAATTTTACGACTGAAATATGATTTCATCTCTAAAACAATTTTGTGCAACGAAATATAATGTTTTTGACATCTGATAAAATTTCTATAAAATCAAATTGACAGTTTTTTTTATAAAAAATAAAAATCTAAGATAAACATTACTCAAAGTTGGTAAAAATTGAATATCGATTCAAATATCTTTTCAAAATCTTGAAATTTAGGCTTCAAGCTTTTTTTATCTAATAAAAAATATTGTTTTCAACATTCTGAAAAATGTTGAGAAAAATCGAATTGACAGATTTTGTACAAAAAATAAAAACCTAAAAAAAATGTATAAAAGTTGGTAAAAATTTATTTTCGACTCATATATCTTTTCAAAACTTTAAGATATTGGCTTTAATTTACTTTTATCTTTCAAAAAGATAATAAAAAGTTTAAGTTTGAAAAAAATCGAATTGACAGTTTTTGTACAAAAAATTAAAAAGCGAACAAAAAATTAACAAAAGTTGGTAAAAATTGATTTTCGACTTAAATATCTCTTCAAAAATTTTAAATATTGCCTTCAAACTAATTTTATCTTATAAGAAACATTGTTTTCAACATTTAGTAAAAGTTTTAAAAAAATCGAAATGACAATTTTTTTACAAAAAATAAACCTCTAAAAAACAATACTAAAACTTGGTAAAAATTAACTTTCGGCTCAAATAGCTTTTCAAAAATTAAAAATATTGGCTTCAAACTTATTTTATTGCACAGAAAATATTGTTTTCAATATTCATTAAATAAATCTACAAAAAATAGTACGCAAATTTTTTAAAAATTGATACGAGTGCATATAGACAAACTTTTAAGCAAGACAAATCGACAGACGGGATGGGAAGTTATCAATGTGGGTCGCATCCCAACATCTTTTTTAAATTTATATTTTGGTGGGATTTATTTCGTTTTAAGTGGGAATTTTTATAATTTTGCATTTTAAGTGAATGTTTAATAATTTGTGCCGCCATTTGTTGCTCTTCACGTTGTTTCTCATTGAATTTTATAATGTTCTTTTTGTTGCTTCTTAAAAAAATTATTGTATTGTAAAATATGCTTTCGAAAAGTTCCGTTATTTCTTGCTCTTTATGAAATGAATGGTATTGTTTCAAATTTGTATTCGCAATAAGTACTTAATAAAGTCTTCGCAGGAATCAAAACGAAAGCAAAAATATTGTCTTTACAAATTTTAAAAATTCTCCCGAAACACCGGCAGAAGTGCAGGAAGTTTTCCAAGACGAAGCAGTTTATGATAAATTCGGTTATTACGAATTAAATGGAAATAAACAATGGCAGTTTTTCAACATATGCTACCAAGAAAAATACTTTGCATATGGCGTTTTTTTCGAAAGAACTGTTGAACTGATGAAAGAATGATTCCTGTTAATTCGAAAAGAAACATTTTAATTGATGGTATTTCTTCTGTACTTCCTCTAGGCAGCTTTAAACAACTATTAATATTACATTTTGAATACTTTGGTTCGGTAATTAATTTCATTCATAACTATATTTATATTTATATTATGTATACATATGTATATATTTATTATTTTTTCTATTTTAGGTATTTCCCTTTCTTTTCGTACTGAAGACCAAAAAGTCTCTAAAAGCATATCAGCATTTACTAAGTTGTATACAAAGGAGCATTATAGATTTGTCACAAGAAACTTTTATAACAGATTATGAAAAAGGATTGAGAAGCGCAATTGAAAAAAGTTTCCCTGATTCAAAAATTTTTGATTGCTGCATTATTGCGTCGATTCATAACCATGAAGGACAAAAGGCTCGCTCATATTGAGTTCGGCAAAATAAAGAAGCGTCTAGAATTTATCACAAATTTCTGTCTCTTTCATTATAACCTGGAATGCACATTTCGGATAGTTTCCAACTACTTACCGAAGATTTAGAAAAATTGAACGCTTTAGATAGATTCAAATCATTTATAAAATATTTTGAGAATCAATGGATGCAAAAGGTAAAATATTCCCTTTTACACACTATTTACAAAAAGGTGTTATGATTTCATTATTACAGATCGGTCCACATAACTTTTCAGTTTTCGATTCTGAAATCCGCACTGCAATAGAAGCTTACAATAGCGTCATAGGAAAAAGCATTCCAAAGAAGGCTACTTTTTTCAAATTTGTAGCATTTTTACAGATAAAAGAATTTGAAAAAGTAAGAAAATTTGAAGGGTACCAGCCACGAACCGAAGCCTGTAAAGACGATCAAGGGAACATCGTAGTAGAACCACAGTCGATGCTGAGAATATGGAAAGATCACTTCTCCAAATTATATAACGGCGATGACGAACCGAATTCCGCTGTAAGGGAGATAGAACCACTCAACCTCGGCGACGCAGATCAACAATTCCGCCTACCCGACCTTGACGAAGTGAAGATAGCTATATCTAAACTTAAGTCAAACAAAGCTGCTGGAGCTGACGGCATCACCGCCGAACTATTCAAAGCAGCAGGCGATGACTTGGTAGGGAGCATGCACCAACTCATCTGCAAAATTTGGTCGGAAGAAAGCATGCCCGATGAGTGGAATCTCAGCATAGTGTGCCCGATACATAAAAAAGGAGACCCTCTAAACTGCGCCAACTACAGAGGCATAAGTCTTCTTAACATTGAGTATAAGATCCTCTCTGCCGTATTATGTGAACGTCTGAAGCCATTCGTCAACAACCTGATTGGTCCTTATCAGTGTGGCTTCAGACCAGGAAAGTCCACTATCGACCAAATATTCACACTACGGCAGATCTTGGAAAAAACCCAGGAGCTCCAAATCGATACCCACCATCTCTTTATCGATTTTAAAGCCGCGTATGACAGCATCTATAGGGAAGAGCTCTACCGAGCAATGTCTAGTTTTGGCATCCCTGTCAAACTTATCCGTTTGTGCAGAATGACGATGGAGAATGCACGCTGCTCTATCAAGGTCGGAAAAGATCTTACCGATGCATTTGATGTCAAAAAAGGTTTTAGACAAGGCGATGCACTGTCATGCGACTTCTTCAACATCGTTCTGGAAAGAATTGTGCAAAACTCAACCGTCAACACTAGAGGCACAATCTTCCAAAGATCCATCCAATTACTCGGATACGCAGATGATATTGACATAATTGGAAGATCAAAGCGTGATGTCAGTGAAGCGTTTTTGAGCATTGCGACGGAAGCGTCGAAGATGGGTTTAGTGGTCAATGAGGGCAAGACCAAGTATATGCTGTCATCAAAAAAGGACACTGAACGACGACGTCTTGGACAAAACGTCACCTTGGACAGCTATAACTTTGAGGTAGTTAAGGACTTTGTCTACCTAGGCACCGCTATTTATGCAGACAACGACACCAGCGCTGAAATCAAACGAAGAATAACTCTTGCAAATCGCTGCTTCTTTGGACTTAGAAGGCAATTGAGAAGTAAAGTCCTCTCTCGAGCATGTAAAATCACCATCTATAAGACACTCATCATCCCGGTTCTCATTTATGGCGCTGAGGCCTGGACCCTGTCAAAGAAAGTTGAGAGCGTCTTAGGATGCTTCGAGAGAAAAATTCTTCGGGCGATTTTTGGTCCCGTACGCATAGATGGAGAATGGAGGAGAAGATATAACGACGAGCTGTACGGGCTGTACAGCGACACTGACCTAGTTAGCAGAATCAAAGTCCAACGGCTTAGATGGCTAGGTCATGTAGAGCGGATGGACATCAACGCTCCAGCCCGGAAGGTCTTCGAATCCAATCCCGAGGGACGGCGCAGTAGAGGAAGACCGCGACTCAGGTGGCGCACCCAGGTGGGAGAGGACCTCAACCAACTTGGCGTGCGAAACTGGAGACAGCTAGCTAGGGACCGAGCTGGCTGGAGACGCTTGTTGGTTGAGGCCCAGGTCCGCCCCGGACTGTAGCGCCACCTTAAGTAAGTAAGTAAGTAAGAAAATTTGAACTATTGATGAATACCAATGGTAGTATGGGAAAAAAAAGTTTATTAAAAAGTCCTGTGTTTTGAAAGCAGATATGATTTCGAAATTAAAGAATGATCTTTTACAAGGTACTATAATTCCTTCTAAATTCCTTGACCAACTGGTGTTATCAAAAAATAATTTAATTGTACAAATGGAGCCTGACGAAGATTTTTTTGAGGAATTATCATATTTGGAAGAGGACATTGAAGACGAGTCGTTAAACCATATTGAAACCAACCAGAATACAATTAATAATAATATGTGTGTGATTTGTTTCATCAAGCCGCCAAATATCTTATTTTTTCCTTGTTAGCACTTGAAAATTTGCAGTGAATGCTGTCTTACAATGCAAACTCACAAAATTGACCAAACCAGTAAACTAGTATTCCCATTCTGTCGTGCAGAAGTTCATGAAACCCTTCAAATATTTATCTGATAAATAAATGATTTTTTTATGGAGGGGTGCGATAGAGCCATGAAGTATAAGGCCATTATGGCTTTATTTCTCATTTTTTTTCTTATGCAAAAAGTTATATATTGGACATTTCGTAAAAGGGACAACCATAACTTTTTGTCCTTATCTCTCATAGCTCTCCTTTTTTTGTTATTTACTTTATACTTTACTATAATAAATACTTACTATAATAAAAAAAACTTTAAAGAAATGTGTACAAATAGGTACCGACCTTAACTACTGGAAAAACAATATTAAACAAATTGTTGACGTAATTACGTATGTAAGTGGTTTATGTTTTCTAATATCACCATTAAAAAATACAACTAATCCCAATGCCACGTTAAGACTATAATACCGTCTACCATGCACTGGATCTTCAAGCCATTTATAAAGGTCGATAATTTTAAACCGTCCTTCCGAAACGGTTTCCATCTTAATAATAAGAACAATTGATCCGTACTTAATCCATTTACGAATCCAAACCTTGTTACTGGTGGGACTTATTTGGTTTATGAAAGTGGGACTTAATTCATTTAAGAAACATATTATTCAAGTGGGAGTTATTTCATTTTGAGTGGGAGTTATATCATTTCAAGTAAATTTTTAAATCATTTCATTTTGGTGGGACTTATTTCGTGTAGTTATTTTATTTTTTAAAACAATTTTTGGTGGGACTTATTTCGTTTTTAAAAGTCGGAGTTTTTTCATAGACCCAAATAAAGTTGTCATGTTAACCCTTGAAATGTGTACATTTAAGGTTAAGATGCACGCTATGTTATTTAAATTTTGTTAGCCTCCTTTAAAGAACATTTTAAAGAGGTAAGTAAAAACTCGTCTGTATGCTAAGCGCACGACCCCCCCCCCCCCTGATTAAATGTCTGGATCCGCCCCTGCATTTCTACGTGTTGCTCGACGCTGCAACTTGCAATGATAATTGTTCTTTATTGACTGATTTGAAGAAGATATTTTGGCAGAAAGTAAAAGAAGAAAAATCAACCCGAAAATATTGGAAAACCCTTTACCAAATGAAAAACTACTGAAACATAGTCTACAAAGCCTATTAACAATTCATAGCTCACGTCAATGATAAATTGATCATTATCCAACTACTGTCAGAAAATACTTGAAGTGGTTTTGAAAAATAGAATTTCAGCTGTTGTTAGGACGCTATGAGTAAATACTTGAGTAGTGTTAAAAAATTTTAAAAAATTGATACTTGAAATGTTAATTCATCAAAAAACTGGTCACTGAATTGCTCAATGAAATTTACAAAAATATTGGTATTTGCTAAGAACACAAAATTAAAGAAAAATTTCGAGTTTGTTGCGCAAGAAAGGACGGATTCAGGAAATTGCTTGAACCAAAACCTTCAGTATTGAGATTTTTTTCAACTTTAACACCCTTATACATTCATACGTGTTTTAGGAAAAAGCTTTAACAACTCGTTGCTATTTTCGGTTCGTTTATTTGGAAATATTTCCCATTTCTCTATGATTGCCAAATATTGAGCTCAGAAATTCATAATTATGTACCTATTTGGATTGTTTAATATTCTACTACGCATAAACCTATTTCCATCTTTTAGAAAATCATATACCGCTTAATGTTTGTCATTCATTAAAAACTACTTCGTTATCATAATAATCAAATCAATCATAATTTGTATGTAAATCAAAGGTAGCGATTGTGCTGTCCGCCAGTGAGTCTTTCAATGCGGTGCTGAGGGAAAAACCACAAGCTTCTATGGTTCACTTAACCTTAAAGAACCTTCATTGATGTACTTGATTTCAATACCATACCATATGCAAGTGTTAATTATTTACAAAAGGATAAGACACATTGTGAAACTTCAAATGTTATGGTTGAGTCATTTTATTTAGTTTTACCATCACATCACCTTCTTCACAGTAAAAAAGATGGACAGGTCTTGAAGGTAGGGGTGGTATTTCAAAGCTACCTTATTGCCGATCAGATATTTGAATAATATTTAAATTGAATTGGATCCATTCACTTGAAGTCGTCGATATACTTATAAAATGTATAATGGGTTTTTGTGAAGACAAGATAAGGTGCAAAGAGCTTCATAAAGCGATAAGGAGGTAAATGTAAGGTACTGAATTAAAGAGCTATAGACATTTGGTTTCTTCATCTGTTCAAATACACATGCTGTCTGACACTATAATGAAATAAAAAAGTGACAAATGAGTAATGAATTGAATTTATTCAAATTGGACTTAAGCACTTAATATGGGTGCATATACACTGAACGCCAAACGGTCTGTAAAAGCTTTGATAAATATTCTTTGATAGAAAAATTATTATTATTTGGCGGTTAGGTAATTTCATTTTTTTGTATTTATTGACATACTATTTGCATAAACGTATCAATACTTTACTCACTTATCTTTGTTTTGCTACTCTTTATAATCATGAATAAATGACACTATTTTTTAAATGGAATGATATGACAAGTTTGATATTTACTTAAACTATTTATTATCGTAAAAATAGTTGTTTATTTAAAATTAAAATTGAATAAAGTTAGCTTGGTTAAAGAAGCTTGGATGTAAATCTTACTCATAACTCGCTAATTTTCAAATGGTGTTTTCAAGAGGAATTGCAAGAGTAGATCTGGAATTGAAAAAGTAGTTTTGAAGAAGAAATATTTGACTGTTAACAGTCGAATTGTTTTTTTCTGAACACCATTTATTTTAATAAATATGATTTTAAATCAAGAAAATAAATATAAACCAGCATAAAAGTGTTCATATATGCGTTCCGCCCCGATGTAATGGTTGGGCTCATCAGAAGATGACCATTACACCTTGTCTTTACGCATATTTTCCCGAAAGAGTAGATCTGAAATAAATATGCATCGATATCAAATGTATCAATATTTCTATGTCATTAAAAAACTTGGGCGTCAGTATCTTCTTTTATTCTCAAGCTATTCAATTTAAAATTTAATTATTACGAGTATTATTTTTTAATGGCATTTTTCAAGTTTTTATTTTTCTAAAAACTAGAAATTTGCTAACAAAATGTTAATAACAAAACTTTGTATGAAATGAAGAATGATTGAAGTCAATAATTTTTATTCCCAAGATATTTAAGTCGAAAACCAATGTTTACCAGTTCTAGAAAACGCTCAATATTGACTCTAGAGATATTTGGGTGAACATTTTGATGTTATAATCTGTAAAAGATAGATAGATAGATAGATAATTGGATTTTATTGGATCAACTTTTGAATTTAACAATAGATACGTTTTTACATTTACAAAAATCATTATGACATGACATTTGCCGTCTGCCAGATTGACAACTATAATATATTAATTTAATTACAAAGATATAACCGTTTTAAATAACATATGTGTTTAAAATAAGGAATTATATGGAAACCAATAAAATTTAAAAATTCAAATAAGATACAGTTAAAGGTTTGTTTAATCAAAAATCTTCGTTAATTATTCTTGCTCTATATCTGACCGCAATTACACAATATTCATAAAGTCTATTAACGTTCATATGATTTAATTCGTCCAGGACTTGCTCTTCAGATAAAACATCGCTCCCAAGAACGCTTCTTCGGGTTTCTTTCAGAGTTGGGCATCTTCCCAAAAAGTGAAAGACTCTTTCTCTCATGTTGCAAATGCTGCATTCTAATGGTAGATCAGGTCTGTGAGGCATGAAGTTCAGATTTATAAGCTCGCTGCGAAGTTTGACCATTGTAGCGATATCATTAACCTTATTAGAGTCACGAAAATAGTTTTTCTCTGCCAAATTGTGATTTAATCTACTGTAAACTGTTCTGTAGATGGATGGAGGCTTCAGCTATATATTCAGCTCTACCTTTCTCATCCACCTTCGAGATTACATTGTAGAAGAGAGTCTTGCAACTACCAATGTTTTCCAGGTTTAAATCAAAGCTTAAATTGAATTCTTCAGCAAGTTTTGACCACTCTCTATACCAGCTGTTTCGTTCGTGTATGGCACTGATAGCTACCTTCTTACCACGTAATTTGGTGTGTTGACTGGTAAGCTCAATATCCTTTTAATATAGCGTGTCAAGAGTTTTTCCACCGTTTGAAATCTCATACATCCCCAAACTTGTGCGCCATATAAAAGTATGCTCTCCGATACAGCTTCAAATACCTTGTGCTTACTGCTATGAGCAATGTTTCTGTTCATGAAGCATCTTCTCCATGATATGTTAATGGCTGTTTTCGCCTTTTCTAACTTCACAGTTAAATGCTTCTGCATGCTCAAACTTCTCGTAAAAACAACCCCTAGGTATTTGTATTCGGTTACACATTCTAAGGCTTCTCCGTTAAATGACCATTTTTCGTTAGAAGCATTTCTTCCACCACCGTTTTTAAATATCATCACTTTAGACTTTTGCGTATTAACGATTAAGTTCCATAAGCAACAGTAATTATTATAACCTGTTTATCATGAGCTGTAACGCTTCCGGCGAATACGCAAACATGACAATATCATCTGCAAATAATAAGGCCTTCATATGTGTTCCTGCGAAATCCACGCCACCAGGAAAATAATAAATCAGGTCATTTATAAAAAGTGAGAACAAAGTGGGGCTCAATGTGCAGCCTTGCCTTACTCCCGATGAGGTCACAAACCAATCTGACAACTCTGCACCATTCCATACAGCCGCTCGAGTTCCTCTATAGACATTCTCTAGCGCACGTCCAAATTTCATCGATAACCCCGCGTTATATAGCTTGTAGAATATGGCACCTCTATTTATTGTATCGAATGCCGCTTGAAAGTCGATGAAAAATACATATAATTTCTTTTTTTGAGCGATAAAGCTTTCTGCAAGACTTCGGAGTACACAAATATTGTCCATTGTAGAGAAGCCTGCTCTAAAACCTGCTTGAAACTCTTTCAGTATGTTCTGAGACTTAATCCACTTGTTGAGCCTTTTCTGCATCATCGTTGTAAGAATTTTATATGTTTCATTCAAGAAGGAAATGCCCCGATAGTTTGAAGCATCCGAGTATGATCCTTTCTTATGTATTGGGAATATAACAGCTTCTTGAAATTCATTAGATTCGTTAGAAGTCGATCATTAAGTGCAGAAGTGCCATATTTGTAAAATTCGGCTGGGATACCGTTTGCGCCTGCTGCTTTCCCATCTTTCAGAGTACATAACGCTTGCTCCAATTCTTGTGCAGATAGACCTTTTTTCTTCGCATCTCGTGGGACCAAGATGTTCAAAACCAAAAATAACCATGGACCCTCCTCTTCTGTTGGTAGCAACGAGAATATAAAGGTAGCGATACCTAATTTTAGTAGTGGCAGGGTTGTGAAAAATTACCCTACCACTACTAATGAGAGTACTCTCAAAAATCCTTAATAGACAAATGCGGCAAGCGGCGGAAGCCTTAAAAGCCTCTGTTGCATCATCGGGGGATGAAAGGACACCTCAGCAAACCGCTAGCGTCGAATGGGCTAAAAGCATACTTGCTGATACAAGGACCAATAAGGACTCTACGTCCAAAAGATAAAGGTCTCTTGAGGGGGCCGTACCGACGCCAAAACGGCCTCGGGTGCATAACACCAGCACCCCCCTCAATCCCATCAGGAAACAATCCAGTTTCAGTGACGTCGCGAAAGGCAAAGTCGTGGTTGCGATCATTGACAGTAGCGATGATAATGGCACAATATCGGCTGATAGTTGGCAGTTGGTCAAGGTTAAGCTCTCGGGTGGCTTTTTGAGCATTTTGAGGGAGCTTCCAGGACCACTTCCTTCCATAAGCGATGGGGGTTGGCATCAAGGCCATGTAAAACTTGTGGTTTGTGGCGACCAGAGCTCTTGTGATTTATACAACCTCGCTGTCAGCCGGTTAGGTGAAGTTTGGCCAGGCTCGAAGCTCGAGGTTGTCGCTATGGAAGACATTCCTAGCAGACCTAGAGCCCGCATTTGGATACTAATCGAACCTGCTGGTATCAAGGACATTCTCGAGATGATCAGAGTTTTCAACCCGTCCCTTCCGACTCATAACTGGAAGATAGCCAAGCCAGAGGAAGTAAAGGGTCTTTAAAGGAGTGCCATTGTGGTACTCAATAAAGAATCCTTGGCTCCTCTAGCCCTTAACGAGGGCTCCATAAACTATGTCTTCGAATCCAATAAAATTCGAATCTATAAAAAAGATGAGGTTGAAGCGGAAAGCGGGCCTCCAAAAACAAACGAAAGGTGAACTATCATTTGGTGGGCATAGGACGTCGTCTTCTTTCTTAACAGAGGGTGACGATGCACCCATGCCCTCTCCAATCGCGAATCCACCCTCTACAAAGGTCGTAGACAGTCCATCCTTAATGGAGACTGAGGACGACCTTAACATGATTCTTCTAAGCGAGGACGAACACTTGCGTTCATCCTCAGACTCAGAGGATCAGAACAAAACCGTGGTGGAGGTTAATCTGCCTAATTGTAGTCAAAATGCTGCAGTTAGTACAGATTAATCTCCAACACTATATAAAGGCCTCGGCCTCACTCATTCTCCGTCTGGCAAGAAACGGGAAAGACATTGTCCTGACCCAAGAGCTGTGGATTGTGGGATCCGTTGTTCGAGGCGTCAGGACTCCTGGGTACTACACACTGTATGACAGATAAAGGTGAACCTAGATCTTGCATACTGGTGAAACGTAGTATTAATGTATTTTTACTCCATCATTTCAGTGATGTCAAGAGACATTTCCATTTCCTGGTCACGTAAGACCCATGTAGATGAACCTTGTACAAAATTTATTTGAAGTCGATATCTCTTCTGGTTTTTGAGCTATGGACGACGAAAAAACGTCGCGAACGTACGGACGTACGAACGTACGCACACACGCATGCACAGACATCTTTCTAAAAATCTTTTATTTCAACTCTATTGACCTTGAAACGTCGAGAAATGTAAAAATTTTCAATTTGACAATTCGGACCCATTACAATAACTTTCTATGGGAAGTTCAAATTATTGTCTTCAAACGTTTTTTTTCACAGATTTTCGATATTCCGTATTTTTTTATAAATATCCAACAATCCGTTTTTTCATAAAAAAATAAAATTTACAAAAAATAGTACGCAAATTTGGTAAAAACTGATTTTCGGTTCTTGATATCTCTCAAATTCATTTCATTAATCCAATTTGTAAAAGCTTAAGAAATGCTACTAAAATTGGTTACATTCTTTTCGACTTAAATTCTATGTTATGTAGATTTTGAAAAATATAATTGGTAATTTTAAAATTTTTAAGAATAATTCAATTGACAACTTTTTTAACATAACACGAAAACCTACAAACTTTTAAGAAAGACAAATTGACAGACGGTATGTCAAGTTATCAGTGTGAGTCGCATTCTAGCCTGTTTTTGCTAATAGGTTTTTATTTCGTTGTAACGAAAAATGTGAGTTTTAGTTTTGTAAACTGAAATCTGTGGAGCGTTTACAATTTTTTAGTGAATAAATAATTTCAATGCTTTGTATATCGTTCAATTTAAAGTTATGGCATAGTTTCATTTGCCATATGTTGATCCAAAGTTCTTGACTTATGAGCGTAGACATACTACTTGACATCAGTTAAAGTACCTTTTAAAGCTTTCGAAACACAATAATACCCAATAGTTCTACTGCTCTATGTTATGCAGAACCCTAACACCTTAAAACTCCTAATAAATGAAAAGATAAATGACCTAATTTTATTCGACCACTTTTTATAATTCTGAGTATTTTTGTTTGTTAAAAAACAGCTTTAAAAAATTACATCTGTCACTTCTAAAAACTTACCAAACATTTCTTTTTCTTAAAAAATCACGTTTCCCATGTCAAAATCACTGAACCCAAATACCAACCCGTTCCTTGCTCATAACACTAAATAGCGTCTTTAGTTAAAAAAATGCCTTTCATTTCAACGTTTAAGTGTTTTTAAATTGTCAAAAACGAATGTTTTTAAAAGATACAAATTAGAAAAAACTGCCAATTTAAAACAAAAATCTCTACATTAAAGTTTTAAAAATAAATATTTTAATATAATTCCTTAGCTTTTCAATTACTCTGTTAACAGAGAAAACGTGTCATCAGGTAAATTTTTCAACAAACATCTTCAACACACGTCGCGCCGTTTAAATCCTTTTTTTCTTAAATAGAAATACACGACATCGAAATACTTGTCTTCACATTAGCTCAATCAAAAATGTTAATAAAAGTTGATTTTTATGTCAATTATGACCTTTCAAAGTTCAAGACACCTTAAATAGTTTCTCCCCCAAGCCAAAAATATGCACATATTTACCCTTTATACGAGAATTTCTTCCAGAAAAACCAGCGACAATCTGAAAATCCTGTCAATTTCAATGATGTAAATCCATTTATGACAATATCTCTTCAAAACAAAAATCAAAAGCCCCCAGTCATTCAAACGTGCTTAATAGGTTTTATTTTTGTTTTTCACCTTGATGCAAGATTCACTAGTTCCCTATGTTGGTTTAGCTATAGCTACAGATCCCAAGATAATCTTAAATTCGATTTAAAATATCAAAATGACGACAAGCTCAACAATTCAGCATTCCATTTTATCCATCAATACTCGCATAAATTATCAATTTTATGTTTTCTCCCGTGTTGAGCAGACAAAATTGCTGCTCTTTTGAGTTTGTTTTTCATGTTTGGGTTTTTGAAAGATATTTTGAAAAACAAAAAAATGTTTTTGGGGGTTTCGTCCCCCATGTTAAAGTTGCTAGAGTGTAGGATTGACTTACTATTTATGCTGACAGAAATAATTGCCATCGCTTTTCGAGTCATCTCTGTTTCGCTTAATTGCCTCGGAACCGCTCCCCGTATTCAGATTGGACTATTTTCTCTATGGTGTGACACTTCTTCGTCGAGAGAAAATATTGTCGCTGAGGAACGCTTTTTGGACTATTACAATAAAATAACCTTCAAACAGGTGCCCCTAGGAACCTCCCGTATTTTCTTCTTGCATCCAATATCGAGATAGACTGCAGTGAGTGCGAGTGTTGGGCAATTATTTCCTCTTAGATCAAGGCATGTTTTGAAGAGCGACGGTCTGAGTGGTGTTTCTTATAGAGTGATGGAACGCTTGCACCAGCTCTGCTGTGATTTATACGAAATGGATTGTTTGGGGCACTCCAGCAGCCCTTGGAAAACGCGGGACTTTGTAAACTATTTTTAGAACGCACCGTGTTGGAGGTTTTCCGAACAACTAAAAAAAAAACAAATATTTTGTCACGTACTAAGTTTGCTGAGTTGGCTGTTCCCGCTCCTCTGGCTGCTTGAGGTGTTTATTTGTTTTCTGGCGTTCCGGCGTGCTTGGGCGCAAAACTGTGTGTTTTCAATTCTTGGGGTGTTCCGAAAATAGTATTGGTACCCATTGTATGTAAGCAAGGTTGCCTCTGCCACTTAAGGACACTTTGTGATCTGTGTGTGTATATTATTTTTGTACCGGCTTCGAACGCGGCTACGTGTGTTTTTTAATGGGCGGGCACGGCATGCAGCGGTACACGGACACGAGCACGGGCATATTGCGTACACCTCACTTAATCTAGGTGACTACAGCGAAAAGATTAATTGATTCGAAAATTTTGGCAATTAATCTTACCCAGCGGCCCTGATAGTTTTTGTGCCACTGCTTCGCATTGAGCTTGATACTATTCCTCTTCTTCGTCATCGCTCGTCTTCGGTCACCACAATGTAATGTGGTTTAGTCTTTTGTGTCCCTTAAAGTTTGGTGCTGCAGCGGTGGTGGTGCATTGATGGATTTTATGGTGTCACTTAATGGTCCGCATTTTGGATTACGAAGAAACATTGCTTTTCGGTATAAATCTTTTGCGCCTTGAATTTTCCTTCAAGACAGCCGAAGTGAACTCTGTATAAGCATCTTAATTGGTTTGTGTTTGTTTCGTTTGAGAAACGTGCATCATAACGTTTTATGCGAGCTATAATTTGTATACAAGTTGATCCTTATATTAAATGCTTTGTTCTGATGCTGGTAGCTCAATATGACGGGCCGGGAGGTGGTTAAAGGAAAACCATTCATCGCGGTCTTTTAAATAATAAATATAATTTTTTTTGTTTTTTAAGAAATTGTGTCTCTATTTTGTTGTTGAGTTATTAATTGGTCGAGTAATTATATCAGATGTTTTCAAAGTGCCAAAGCTATATTCATAAGTTTTATTCAGAGACTTCTTTTTGGAAATGACTATGGATTGAATTGGAGCATGGAGGTGAACTATCAAAGGAATTAATTTCTGTTATAAATTGTGGAGAGATTGGGATTAATAACAATGTCTGCACATGAACAGATAAGCAAAGTTTTTGTAACTTCTATTAAAAGTTGATCAGTTTCGGTATCCCAAAAACTTCAAAACCAGCTAGGTTAATCAGGCGGAAAGTTATTAGGACAATGAGATTGGTTGATATTCACCTACAGTTTCGAACGATGAATACGAGGCCGTCCTTTTTTTGAAAGACAGTCATTCTTTTTTATTATTGGTCATTTCTTGGTCAGCAAATTTCCTTTTCCCGATACAAGTCATGATTTCAGCTTTTCGGTTTAAAAGTATCGTTTCGTCGATAAGAATAAGAATTATTTCTGGGTTTTAATTTGTATTATGTTAAATGATAAATAGGTCCCTGCTTTAAAGAAATGTTGACCATAATGACCTTATAAACAATGGTTCTCTTGGAATAAAGTCGACTACCCTTACATTTTACTCAACAGTTATTCTACTTGAAGGAAAAAAGTCGAATGGCGTTGAATCGGAAGATCTGGGTGATCAATTAGACAACTGGGAAATCACTAGTGTCATCTTATACTTTTTTGTGAATCATATGACATTCTTTATAATCGAAAGTAGTGGGTCGCAATGAATGTAGGGGTTTTTATTTTTTAGTGATCGACCCTATATGGGCTAAAACCCCCTTATGGCTAATCTTAAGCTCATTTTTGAAGAAATTAGTTAAGAAAAATAGACCGATGCGCACCTCAAAAACTTTTTCCAATTGTCAAAATTTATTTTGAATTTTTTTTTTCCTTTTAACCGAATTCATGAGAAAGTTTTGGAATAATTTTTCTGTGGATACTTCTTCAAAAACAAAGCTGATAAGGACGCAACAGTCAATTGTAATCGCTATAGTGGCATCATTACTGATTTTTTCTTTCGTCAAGTGAACATCCATACCGTGTAGAAACTGTGGTTACAACAAGACTACTAAAAATCTCACATACCTGGGGCCACAATTGTTTATTAAAGGAAACGTTTGGTAGTATCACGTTATGGACCCCTGAATTGGCCTTGAAGATCGTGTGATTTAACACCGTTGAACTATTTTTTGTGGGGACATGTAAAGTCGCTCTTTTTCGACACTGATACTCCAGAAAAAATTGACCAATTGGAGGACAACATCCGTTACGTTATTGCTAATAAATGGTCACAAACTTTGAAAAAGTAATGGTACATTGGACTTATGAGTACATTACGTACTAGCCAACCGTGTAGGCCAAGAAGCCTCGGGGCAATAAAGTTGAGGAGGCCCCCTCGCCCGAAATTATTTTCAAAAAAACAGGCTGGCATGCGACCCACACTGATAACTTCCCATCCCGTCTGTCGATTTGTCTTGCTTAAAAGTTTGTCTATATGTACTCCTATCAATTTTTACCAAATTTGCGTACTATTTTTTGTAGATTGTATTTTTTCTGAAAAAACGGACTATTGGATTTTTATATATAAATTACTGAATATCGAAAACAATTTTTTCTGTGCAATAAAAAAAGCTATTTCAGTCGAAAGTAAATGTTTACAAAGTTTTCGTATTGTTTTTTTTAGAGTTTTATTTTTTTGTAAGAAAACTGTCAATTCGATTTTTTTTTTAATTTTACCAAATGTTGCAAACAATATTTCTTATAAGATAAAATTAGTTTGAAGAGAATATTTAAATTTTTTGAAAAGATATTTGATTCGAAAATCAAGTTTTTACCAACTTTTGTAATTTTTTTTTCGGTTTTCAATTTTTTGTAAAAAAATTGTCAACTCGATTTTTTTCAAAATTTTACTAAATGTTAATAACAGTACTTTTTGACAGATAAAAGTAAATTAAAGCCAATATCTCAAAGTTTCGAAAAGATATTTGAGTCGAAAATTAATTTTTACCAACTTTTATTAATTTTTTTTAGGTTTTTATTTTTTGTAAAAAAACTGTCAATTCGGTTTTTCTCAACAATTTTTAGAACGTTGAAAACAATATTTCTTCTAAATAAAATAAGTTTGAAGCCTGAATTTCAAGTGTTTGAAAATATATTTGAATCGATATCAATTTTTACCAACTTTGCACAAAAGTGTTTTGGAGATGAAATCATATTTCAATCGTAAAATTTTGGAGGTGACAATTTTTTTTCAGTTTTTTTGATTTATAAAAAAAAAACCGTTAAATGGATTTTTTTTTCAAAAAATAATCTTTTTTGATATCACGTTACAATATATTATATACAATTTAATTTAAGTCTCTGGCGTTTTTGGTTCATAAGATTTGTCACGGTAAAAATTACCGCGACAAGAACCATTCTCTCCGTCATCCAAATACTTGTTCCTCCCTTCTCCATTCCTACAGGTGTTTCCTTCAATCTACTGAGAGAGAGAGGGGCAGCCATGGTTCATCAGCCATCGGTTCACTCTCTCAGTACTTTGGAAAGAAACATAATCATGGATGTCGATTTTCCATTTTAACTAAGGTGACAGACGGGCGGTCTTGTCAAATACTAAGAACGGGTGACAGCCAGTCCCCAAAGAATGAGCATAATTACCACCATAAGTGTCAGACGGATGGTTTGACTCCAGTAAACCAAAATTAGCACGGTCGACACTTGGTCTCCGAATGCCGAAGTTACTCCATGGGAGAATGGCTTCAAGCCCAACTTTTACACCCTCATTATACTTAAATGTACAAGATGGAACGATAACGTAAGTCCCTATTTCCCCAAATCTGCGCGAAAGTCAAACGAAATAACTTTAAAACGCGTGTAGCAAACTTCTGTCATATTTCTCTTCCCACAATTGTTATTAATTGAAACTTACTAATTTCCATCAAGTTTCCACAATTATATTTGTTTTGCTGGGAAATATGGGTGAGGAATAATGCAAAGTGTGAACAATCAAATTTCTTGAGTTCCAAGGTTTCTCTTTCATTCAAAATTGAATCGGGGATGTTAGCTTAATGCACCCACTGCATTCTCGCACTCTACAAGTCAGAGTAAAGCGCGGCGAATTCAGGGATGACTTGCATTAAGCTGGGGAGATTAAAGTGCGAGTAAGAGAAGACTACTGGATTTGCAACTGCGTTGGCACACTCACGCAAACAAGCTGAGCGTGGCTGAAAAAATGACGCGACCGAAACCCAAGTCACTGAGTTGCTGAAAGCACTGGGTATTTGAAGAAAAAGGGTTCATCCACGCTTGGAAAAAGCCTGGGAACTCACTTTTTTGTAAGCTACGAAATCGAATAGATCGAAAGAAAAGTAATTTTGGAAGATAGAAATTTGATTGAAAAAAAAATTAAGTTGGGGAAGTGTTTTGAAAATTTGGAAAAAAAGAGAATAATTTTGGAAATTTGTTGGAAGATACTCTTTGAGATACAGGAGATTAAAAGAAGGAACATTGGTTAAGGAAGGAAGGGAAATCTGGCAGGAGAAATAAGCTAAGTATAATAGTTTGGTTTATCTGTTAAAAAAATTATTTCTGTTGAATCACATTATTTGGTTGTCGAGACATTGTTCAAAAAAAAATTATCGTTTGGCTTTGGCTGTTCGCTTTATTTCCGAAAATTACGGAACTTGTGACCCGCTTAAAAATAAAACCGTTAACATTTTTTTTTTCGGGACTAAACGTTACCGGTCCATCTTATCTTTTCTTGAATATCGATTTGTTTCTTTGTTTAAAAGATCCTGGGTTTTAGCCCTACTTAATTGCAAGGTTTTCCAGGCAATTTACTTAACAATAAATATTTTGAAAATTAATTCCAAGACTTGATCTTTTATTGAAACTTCCTTTACCGTCGGTTTCGCTCCGAAGGTTTGCAATTTCCTTAATTATAAAAAAAAATTGCTGGCGCCCTATTTCTCAATTTCAGGATAGACACCCCTGTGGTCACCGACATTTGTATATTCTGATCAATTGAATTGATCACCTACGATATCATCTCAAATAGGATATCAATTTATTTGCTGAACCCACCCTAAGCTGAGTGGCCGGAGATATCAGCATCATACGTGCTGAATGTGCTAAATTTTTCTACGAGCTTCTTTACGTTCTAGGTTCTATTTTTCGTCGTGGTTTTGTTCGGGATTGTCGTCGTCGTCGTCGCGTCGCGTAGAAAAAAATATAGCAACAGATTTTAGGGGTTAACTAAGTTTTTCACTTGTTTTTTAAACTGCTATGGTAAAAAAACCACATACGCAATTTTCTTGAGAGCCTTTTCTGCATCTTTCTGCCTTATTATCTGTATAACAAAATTTATTTGAAGTCGATATCTCTTCTGGTTCTTGAGCTATGGACGACGAAAAAAACGTCGCGAACGTACGGAAGTATGAACGTAGGTACTTATGTACACACGCACAGATATCTTTCTAAAAATCTTTTATTTCGAATCTAGGGACCTTGAAACGTCGAGAAATGTCAAAATTTTCAATTTGACAAATCAAACCCATTACAACAACTTCCTATGGGAAGTTAACACAGTAAACCATATTTTTTCACTCCAGTCTTTTAATAACAAATGTATTGTGAAACCAAGTAGATTCCTTTAGTATTGAACGAACACATATACACGGAAAGAAGAATTATACCTGAAATTGAATTTTAAGGGTTAACGAATGGAACCTTTCGTTCGTTTTTCGCCGAAAAATCGTTGATGGTTTCGTTTATATCCAGTTCTCGGAGTAAATCCCTTTCAATGCTCAGGCGAGAAAGCTTCAATAGACGGTTTTGTCGCATTCGTGTTAGTGCGTATGACTGTTAGGCAGAGGTATTTGGTTTTATCCCCGCCAGTGTCACCTAAAGTTGGTTTCCCAAAATGCTGCCTCTTGTGTGGAATTGGCAAAGCTTCCAACAGTAATTATTGCCATGAAAAGTGCTTTCTTAAGGAAGCAGTTCGGATTCGACACAACACTTGTTGGTCCTTTACATCCTTTACATTACTTTTCTAACCGCAATTTTTGAGAGTTATAGCCTCCTTATTTATTTATTTACTTCTTTAAGTTTTCTTTAATATTTATAAAGTATGTTTTTAGTTCAATAAATTAAATGCAATTTCTTTTATGTCATGATTTCCATGTTCATATGTCTCCTTTTTGGACAGAGTTATTCCTCAAAACATAGCAATACCTTTATGAAATATTTTTTTAAGGTTTATAACGAAAGTAAAACTTCAGATTCAAATTTCTAATCACAAACAACTTTAAAAAACGTTAACGTGCATTTGATTTGATATTGTCAAGCCTTTTTAGTTTATTAAAGTGTTCAAGAGGTATTGTAATGCAAGGTTTCTTAAAGCTTTTAATTAAATGAATTTTATACCGTTCTTAAAGTTTTTTGATATTTAACAAAATGAGTACTTTTTAAAAGAATTAAAACATTTATTAAACAATGTACAACAATATCAGTTAAATGGACGAAACAGCTCTGGTTTCTGAACCACCTCCTTTTTATGAAATTTTCCATAACAAATTTGCACATTTTTGCTGCTGTTTTTAATCAATAACTTTACTTATTCCATCTTCGGACCTTGAATCGATTGCGAGAATTAGTTCAATGCCAATGAACTAAGATTTTACACGGCCATAAAGAAAAAACACTAAGGTTTGTTAATCATGATATTTCGGTGTCTAATTTTGATTAATTAATAGTGACGAGGATTTGTGTATGTAAATTTAAATCATTTTGATGTGTTTTAAGGACCTTATCAGCAAAGATGGTTTTGATCGATTATTGGCTAAAATTGTTATTTAACTTAAACTTTAAAACCAGTAAGACCTAAGTCAGTATGCAAAATGGTACTATGTAAGGTCGTTTGTGGAATGTTCAATTCCAAAGATCGACAAGTAATCAATAAACATGAGCATTTTTCAACACTGCGGTCATCTCTTTAGTTTTTTTCATAATACAAATTCCGCCTTATTGCCGGTGATCACTATTTAAATGTACTGATTTGGGAATAAAAGTCTTGTATACACCACACAATCAAATAAATGTCGAAGATAGATTTTTGAACTTCTTCGAGATCGTGATCGAGCTTAAAATATGTTTTCCTGGATGTCGAGCTTGTGGCCTGCACTTTGTTGTCATGTATGAGTTTTATATTAAGTTTTTTTACAAGATCGTTAAAGGTGTATCTTCCAGGATGGCACAACTAGCAATTTTTCCAGTGTGGATATATATTACCTTATACAATTTAAATAAAGCTGAAGGGGACCCTAAAAAGGCATGAAGCTTGGTGTTATGTCTAGAAGTCAGAACAATCGTTTAAGGAAGAATCTCTAGAGCATTTCGGTTGTTTTACACTGACGCCACCCCATGACTAAGTTCCTTAAAAAATAATATGTAACTTTCGAGGTTAAGGTAAAAACTTCGTATTTTAGGCCAAAAGAAATATCGGTTTCTTAGACGCCGATAATTTTTTTGTTTAGGTATTTCTCTAAGTTTATGTTGCCGGTTATGGCAATACTGATGATACTGATATTCTTAAACTGTCTCTATTTTGTTTGATTCATAGAACCTTCTTTCCCTTGTTTATATCCTGGCTAAAAACCAACCAGAAACTGCGTTCAGAGCTTGGCTCTAATTGCCTTAAATTATGTTACCGAAATTTAGTTCTATACCATCTCTTCACATTTTTACATAAGGGTTCTTCGGTTAATTTAGTCAAATGTTGATTTGAAATCAAAAAAAAACATACAGTTTTTAGAGTCTTTTTGGATATATTTGTACAATATTTAGAGGCAGTGCCAGATTTAGAGGTCCAGAGGCCTCAGGGCAGTAGAGAAGCGGAGGCCCCCTTGCTCCAAATTATTTTCAAAATAAAGTAAACAATTTTTTCTCAATAAATAATTGATTGTGAAACCAGGTAGATTCCTTTAGTATTGAACAAAAAAACATTATCTAAAATAAAATTTTAACGAACGGAACCTTTCAAGCTTATTTCGCCGAAAAATCGTTGATGATTTCGTTGAAATCCAGTTCTCGGAGTAAATCGCTTTCATTGCTCAAGCGAGAAAGCTTCGATAGACGGTTTTGTCTCATCGTGCTTTGAAGCCTATATTTATTATTTTCATTTTTGAACATGAGCGCTCTCCAGTGCAATTTTTTACCATCAAAACCAATGCAATTTCGAGGTTTGAAAATGAAGCTCTGAAATTTTGATTATCGAGGACTTGGTAGTAAAATAGGTCCTACGATTGATCTGTTCCATAGTCCTTTTCCTCTTTGTATGAGTCAATCAAAGACACAAATGGAACCAACTCATTATCAAGACTAGGCTCTAAATCATCCGGATACACTTTCACAAATGCCTCTGCTGCAGCGTGCAAATTTTCAGCATCCATCTTCTCGATGTGATTCAGGCATCCAAATCTCAAACGTACAGCTTCATAGGCATGCAATCTTTCAGTAAGAGAAACGGATAGCTAGTCAATCACTGGGATGAAGGCGGATACTTTGTATTTTTCCTTCAGTGACAGTTTTGCGTCTTGTGCTTTTCCGTAATCGAGCGGATTCAACCCAAAATTTCTTGTTCTGGTGTGGGTGCGTGATTGTACATATCCATCAGTATGCGATATTTTTTGGCTCCTTCCTCGTATTTATTAAAATCATTTCGTTTGGTTTCCACGAATGATTTCAATGATTCTAGTGCACGCATTGCCGATTCAAGAATCATTTTTGGGTCTTGCAACATCTTGTTTGTAGCGTTGAAACGCTCCAAGATATCGTTCCAAACTGTTGCAAACGAAGCGGTTTCGAGACCACTCAACTTCTGTAGAAGGTGCGTTGCTTCATTCCTTACGATGTCTTTTTGATATTTATTAGAAGATCTGCTGGTTAGGGCTTCTTCTATTTCCGAATAACCGTTGACTAAGGCTTTCGTAACTTCAGCTCAACAAGACCAACGAGTTAGAATTCAGTGCCGCTATGTACTGGCTGTGAAAAGCATGTACAAATTCTGGACGAAATCAAAGAATTGAACAGCCGATGGACAAATTACACATTATTCAATATTACTTGATTTTTCCAAGAAATGAAGAACACCGATTCTTCATATACAGCAATTAATCTATAGGTACTTTTATACATATATCTAAAAAAAAATGTCGAGACACGGGAATCTCCGAGATTGCGGCAAGTACCACCTCACTCAGCCATTAAGCGATTGCTGTACTCCCTCAGGATGGGTAGTGAATTGAAAGTGCTTCTTATTAGGGTCATTTGAGATTCTGATATTTCCCTGATTGCCTGATTGGAGTGAACAAATATAGATCAATGATTTCTGTTGTTTAAGATTAATATAATTACATAATCATGTATTTACAAAGTACTAAAGGCTGTAGGTAAAGGTAAAACAGCACAAAAAAATACATATCAAAGCAAAAGATTTTACTAGTTGGAATTTGAAACAACATTTTTTCGAAGGCTCTATTGTGGGCCTCCTTTTGTGGAGGCCAAGGGGATTCTGCTCCTTCAAACAGTTTTGTAATATTCGATTTCAACGGTGAAATGGGCCTAATCACAAGAGATGACTTTTGATCAAAATCCAGATCCAGACCTCATTCTGTATGAAAAATATAGTGTTTTGCTATTTTTTGGATCGACAAAACTTGTGTTTTCGTCAACACCCTAACAGCAATGTTCTCAGTTATTCTTCAATCACGGTGTCACAACAGCTTAAATGTTTTCACCTGTTTCACTATATTGCCGACTGAAGAACAATGAAGTTGTTTTTTGTCAATTCTCAAAACATAGCAGCCGCACACATTTTTTTTTATTTTAGAATTATTAAATTTTAATTTTGATTAATTTAAAAAAATATTTGATTTTTGCAGTTTTTAAAATCTCAAATTTTGAAAAAAAATACACATTATTAAAGAAATATAAGAGTTTGTGCAGAATAAAAATAGTTGAAACCAGTTGTATGGGGGGTACCCTTTGGAAAAATTACAAAAATATATTTTTTTTTGAAAGATGACAAGTTAAGAAAAATATTAGAGACAAAATTCGTATTTTCAATTTTTCAATAAACAAATTTGTAGTCCCTATATTATGATATGTTATTTTTTGATCTTAAAAAAATGAAACGCGAATCTTCTTAAAACGTTAACAGCAAAATTTAAAATCAATCGATCCGATTGTTTACGCTGTAGGGACGAGGACAGACAGACTGACAAGCGGAATTGCTGGGGGCCCACCTTTTTTTACTTCTCTACCATCGCAATGTCATGTTTGATTAAAATCTCTAGTTCATAGAACGGTTACGATTTATGGTTCAGTTTTTTAAACATTCTCCCTGCTTGCAAAATGTTTCATGTAATCAAAAGTCTCCCAAAAGCGAGTTTCCCACTATGATATATTTTATATGTATGTATGTTTATTTTTTCCTTCGTTTCTAAACTTTTCTTAAGACTTTAAAATTTTAAAAAATTCCATTATATTTTCAATCGAATCACAGCATGAAAACCTGTTTCACATAGTTTTGAGATAACGACTTTTGAACAATTACACTTTCCTACCCATTTTGCTAACCGTTGTAATGTACCAAATACAAAAGAACATTTTATAAGGTTTCCAATTGTTGATATATCCAAAACAAAAAGTAAAAAAAATCCATTGTTATAACCACCAAAAAACCAGCTGCTCTAAGAAATACCATCCACCATCAAAATTTAAATAACAATCACGGTGCACAGCTTTCTTTTACTTCCCATCAACCTCATTTGAAGCATTTATCGTGCATCAAACCAACAAGTTTCTCACCTTGCAAAAATCCATCCCCTTTTTGAAACATAAGTCTAAAAAACCCAATTGCGCACTCATAAACGACGCAATGAGGCTGCAAATGTATAATTCGTAAGGGTACAGTTGTCGCAACCCACCACCAAAAATTACACTATACACGGCTTACCTGCTTGCCTCCTAATCATAACCAGCTTCCAATTCCGAATCCACTTCCATCACTTACTTCCAAAAAATGTACCTAACCTACCTACCTATCTAACCTACCCATACCTAACAAGCCAGAATTCGACACCGGTTCGTAAAGCGTCATACTATACTATCATCATCATATTATTCGAAAAAAAACAACCCAAAAACTGTGGGAACATTTCGCCCCTTACGTATTTTGTGTTGGGTTGTTGGGTTTTTGAAAAATAAATTTTCCTCTCTACACTTCCCTCTTTTCCCAGGATTCCCATAGAATAACAACTTACTATTTGACGATGTACTACATTTTCGTCTAGCAACGTGTTCCTCATCACCATTCTCACCCTACCTACCCTACATACAACCTTGCACACATTGTGCGTGAATTTTCAACTTACCCTTGAAAACCGGGTGGAAGCTGGTCCTATAGCATTAACCTTTATATGGTCCCGAAAACAATATGTTGCGCGTCCTCAGCAATTCTTCTCTCTCCCAAATAAACCGAACCGAGCAGCCCATCCTGAACTTCCTTTCTTCCTTTTTCCCTTCCTTCCTATAACTACCCCCTCATCGCATCGAGATAAAATTTAAGGTTTGCAGTTCTTTTGTTATGTCGACTTGGCAAAGTTTTTCGTCTTATTTTTCGTCCTTCATCCCTGATATGGAATTTTTGATTCGAAACATGTCCTGGAAGCAGATGTAATATAAATTTTGATTGTTGGTATTTTGTATGTATTACGAGTTGTTTAGAATTTTGAAATCGTTTTAATTTTGAAAATGAAGTTTTTGCCAGGTACATTGTATGAGTATAGTGGTACATGTGTGTGAAGGAATTTTTAAGGTAGATCGAAGAGGGTCGGTTGGTATTGTCGAAAGCGGTTTTTAAGAAAAATAATTAACCAAAGTTGGAATAGATCCCAAGGTCTTGGCAAGAAGGGAAACTATTTTCAAAAGAAGTATGATTGATTCTTTTCTAGAGATTAAATTATACAATATTCCCCTGTAGGATGATGGTTTTCTATGAATATCTCTTCGGGTCGGGTAGGTTTGTCAAGTTTGATAAATCAAGGTTCTTATAATGAAAACAAGATTGAACGAATGTAATAAAATATAAGAACAACATTATGTCGAAATATACCCGTTTATACTCATACTTTGTATGTGAATTTAAAAAAATACTAATTCGTAAACAAAATTGGACTTTATAGTTCAAGTTAACGTTTGGGTTTTAAAGTTCTTACCTGTAACTATAAAAACTAATAAAACCGTATGATTCCGTAATTCATGTAGTTAGAGCAAAACTGAACAAAATATTTGTCACCTCGAAAATTTACGAACAAAAGATGATTTTATTAATTTCTCATAGAAAGTTATTGTAATTTGTCAAATTGAAAATTTTGACATTTCTCGACGTTTCAAGGTCCCTAGAGGATTTTTAGAAAGATGTCTGTGCGTGCGTGTGTGTGTACGTTCGTACGTTTTTTTCGTCGTCCATAGCTGAAGAACCATTATATATTTTGTTATACAAATAATAAGGCAGAAAGATGCAGAAAGGGCTCTTAAGAAAATTGGATGAGTGGTTTTTTTACCATAGCAGTTTGAAAAAAGAGGTGAAAATTTTTTTAACTCTAAATATCTTACGAACCAAAAACGCTAGAGACTAGAATTAAATTTTATATAATATATTGTAATGTGATATCAAAGAAGTATATTTTTTGAAAAAATCCATTAAACGGTTTTTTTTATAAATCAAAAAAACTGAAAAAAAATTTGTCACCTCCAAAATTTTACGACTAAAATATGATTTCATCTCCAAAACAAGTTTGTGCAACGAATAATAATGTTTTTGACATCTGATGAAATTTAGAGAAACTTATTTTATTTTATAAGAAATATCGTTTTCAACATTCTGGAAAATATTGAGAACAATCGAATTGACAGTTTTCTTACAAAAAATAAAAACCTAAAAAAAATTAATAAAAGTTGGTAAAAATTGATTTTCGACTCCAATATCTTTTCAAAGCTTTAAGATATTGACTTTAATTTACTTTTATCTTTCAAAAAATATTGTTGTCAACATTCAGTAAAATTTTGAAAAAAATGGTATTGACAGTTTTTTTTTTTACAAAAAATTAAAAACCGGAAAAAAATTAACAAAAGTTGGTAAAAAATGATTTTCGACTCAAATATCTTTTCAAAAATTTAAGATAATATTCGTAGCTTCTAACTAATTTTTAATTATAAGAAATATTGTTTTCAACATAAGGAAAAATTTAAAAAAAAATCGAGTTGACAGTTTTTTTACAAAAAAAAAATTTCTAAAAAAAAAACATTACTAAAACTTGCTAAAAATTTACTTTCGACTCAAAGCTTTTCAAAAATTAAAAATATTGGCTTTAAACTTTTTGTATTTCACAGAAAATATTGTTTTCGATACGCATTAATTTTTATATAAAAATCCAACAGTCCTTTTTTTTCATAAAAATAAAATCTATAAAAATAGTACACAAATTTGGTAAAAATTGATACGAGTACATATAGACAAACTTTTAAGCAAGACAAATCGACAGACGGGATGGGAAGTTATCAGTGTGGGTCGCATACCAGCCTCCTTTTTCCAAAACAGTTGTGTGCAACGAAAAATAACGTTTTTTATATGAAAAACAAAACATTACTCAAAGTTGATGAAAATTGATTTTCTATGCAAATATCTTTTCAAAAATTTGAGATTTTGACTTTCAACTAATATTATCTTATAAAAAATATTGTTTTCAACATTCGGTAAAATATTGAGAAAATGGAGTAGGCAGTTTTTTTACAAAAAAAAACCTAAACAAAATTTATAAAAGTTGGTAAAAATTGATTTTTGACTAAAATATCTCTAAAAAAATTTGAAGCATTGAATTCACATTAATTTTATCTTATAAAAATATAAATACTAAAGTTTTGAGAAAAATCGAATTGAAAGATTTTTTTTACGAAAAATAGGAACCTAAACAAAACATTACTAAAAGTTGGTAAAAATTGAGACTTAATTCATTTTCAATTCAATTTATCTTTTCAATAAAATGACATCATGGCTTCAATTTAATTTTTTTAATAAACAATATTGTTTTCAATATTCGGTAACATTTTTGAGAAAAATTTGATTGATGTTTTTTTTTACAAAAAACAATACTGAAACTTGGTAAAACTATTGGTTTCAAAATATTTGTATCTCTCAGAAAATATTGAATTCAAAATTTACTTTATTTATTATAAACATCAGTCTGCGTTTTCATAAAAAATAAAATCTACAAAAATTGGTAAAAATTAATGTTTGATTTCGATATCTCGTTAATAATAGAAGACATTGACTTCAAATTTTTTTTTCATCCAATTTGTATTTTTTGAATGTAAGAAATAAAATCTTCTAAGAAACGCTATATTAAAATTCGTAAAAATTGGGTTTCGAATAAAAATCTCGTAAACTAAAATAGATTTTAAAAGCGTACTACTTCAGCAAATGCGAAATATTGTTGGTAATTTTGTTTTAAATAATTTAACTGACACTTTTTTACAAAAAAACACGAATGGCTACTATCCTTTTAAGCAAGACAAATCAACAGTCAGGATAGGAAGTTATCAGTGTGAGTTGGATCCAGCCTTTTTTTTTCTTAACTCGGGTCTCAGTATAAAAATGTACATAGTTTTGTGTTACTGCAGAGGGGAACTTCTAGAACGGTAACCTTAATTGGGTTCTTAAATTTTCTTGGCAACTAATAAAAATATTTAAAAGTTGGTCATATCTTTATTTTAGAAATAAGCTAAAACATAAAAAGACGCAGAAAATTCTTTGAAAACAATTGAATTGTGTTTTTTATTACTGTAGCGATTAAAAAAAAAAGGTATGGATTCGACACTATAATAACTTTCTCCTTGATAAAAAAAAGAACCCAATTCTTCTAAGATTAACAAAGTTCAATATCTTTCATTATTTTCAGGATACTTAAGTCAAAACCATTTTTCATCAGTTTTTAATATTGTTTTTATAGTTTTTTGATTTTTAGAAAACAAAAATTCTTAATTGGATTTTCCTTAAATTAACCAAATGTTAAAAGCAATAAGATAAAATTCGTTTCAAGCCAATATTTTAACTTCCTATCAAAATATTCGAATCAACTTTTTGAATGATATTTTGATTGACAAAAATACAAAATTTCCACCTTTAATTTCCTGTAAATCTTATTAGATTTTAAAAACGTTATTTTTGTATGCATCAAAATGTTTTGTTCTCAAAAAGTTTGATTTCACAAATATTTTCTTTCAGTTTTTTAATTTATGTTTATATTTAGTTATATCAATATTTTATCACATTGTATAATATACAAAAAAGTCGATATCGCTTTCGGTTCCTCAGTTATGGGCTACGAAAAAAGTATATTGACCGTAAACTTTCTCTCTCTAAAAACATTTGAAAATCAAAAATTGTCAAAACTTTTAATACAATAAACCCGAACGATTACAATAACTTCAAATGGGAAGTCAATAGAACTTAAGCATTCATTTAAATAAAAATATGGTCTTCTTAAAAATGGTCGTATTAAGAAAAATCAAAATGGATACTAAAAAGACAAATAGTAAATTTAAGAACTTCTAAAAGTATACAATTAAAGGTTTGAACTTCAACTATTTTTCTTCGTTATATTCGAGAAATTTACAATTTCAATTGAATATTTATAAATAATTCACCAAATGTTCAAAACAATATTTTACATGAGATAAAATAAATAAGATTGAAGTTATCTTTATTTATTCTCAATTTTTTTAAGTCAAACAATGATTTCTAATAATTTTTGGTATTTCTTTTTTTTTAATATTAAACGAGCACTCAAAGGTTTATTTATACCCTTAACATGTTTAAGGTTTAAACACAGTTCGAGCTTTACGAAAATAGGGAAGGACTAAAGAGGAGATACCGATGCACGTTGGTCTTAAAGTTTTGAATATCAAAATGATAGGGAAAGCATTCCACATTCTCAATGTGCTGTTCAAAAAGAATCTCTTTACTTGGCAATACGTCCGAAATTGAGCTTAACTGATGTGCATTCCTAGAAGTACGAGTATTATGGCTGAATTTTGGGGGGGAGGAATGCAAATTGGCTAATTCGACAGACACCTTTTATAAAAATATGGGTAGAATAACGAAAGGCATAAAACATTGCGGAGGTGTTCAAGTGACGTTATTGTTTTGGTTATAGTTCTATCACCTATCATTTTCAAAGCTCGTTTTTGGGTCCTGTCCAAAATACTAAAACTTGTTTAAGGGCACGAGCCCAAATATGCTAATATTAGGTTTTTAGTTTTTGTAAAAAACTATTTGAATTATTCTGAAGGGAATGTAATTATTATGTATTATTCGAGCTTAGAAACATTTTTTCTAAGTTTTTATTTTTACTTGCGACACTTGCGAACTAAATGGCAAGTATTACGTTCATAAACAAATTCGACCTCAAAATTTGAATAAAACATGACATTACGATGGAAGATTAATCGAAAAAAATAAGTTGCCCAATGCAATCTGTCTATCTGTCCACACCCCTCATTGGGTTGCTTGAGTAAGAAATTCGAAAATAAAGTTTTAACGTTTACAGTACTCATCAAACAAGTGTTTGGGCAAAAATCAGAAATTTAATATTTTTAAATAAAGTCATAGATACTTATGATGTTCAAATGGTAGACATGTGCATTCAAGAGGACACAAGCGTCCACAGGTTTTTCTCAAAACCCACCTCTGTCTATCAACTCCTACTCTCACCTCCCCGTGGTGAACATCGGGTGTCTAGTACCTCAACTGGAGATTGGGTTCCAACCCCAGTGGAAAGTTGTTGGGGGCAGAAAACGAGAGAGGTGGGGAGAGGTGTTTCCACTAAGGCACTTCTCCATATCCAGCCGGCAACGGACGAATTCCCGAGATGGAATCAACGGTGGCGTCTACAGTTCCAGTAAGGTTGAACTACTTAGTGAACACCTTATAGGGCTTCTTGACTTATTCGGAGCCCAGGCCTATAAGGAGCGGTTTTATCCGGCTCCCCATCCTTGGAGTTATACTTAGGATCTGGCCCTCCAGGTTTGGGGTTGAGCCGTCGGGGTGACTTCCTGGCCACGTAAAAGCTTTAATAGTTGCGAAGCATCAACAAGCCTCGGATACGGACGGATTTACTGTTGACAACCAACGCAAATAAATTAAGGACAAGCAAAGGCCTAGACCACTATAAAGCAGACATCACCGCCATCCACCAAACACGATGGGATGGGCCGGGCAAAAAGAGGATGAAAAACTGCGATATTTACTATGGTGACTGCTACCACGAAAGCCAACAGCGCTTATTTAGATACGGCTTCGTCATTGGAGCCAGACTTAGGCAAGAAGGCTTGAGCTATAGGAGCGCCTCATGACCATATGAATCAAGGCTAAATTCGGTAATATAAGCCTGATATGCGCTTACGCCCCCACAGAAGAGAAAGACGACAACATCAAAGGTATGTTCTTCGAGGTCCTAGACAAAACATATGAGCAGTGTCCTAGCTACGATATTAAAATAGTCCTGCCAAGCTAGAAAGGAAGACATATTTGGTATAATAATCGGGAAAAAAAAGCCTGCACGACAACACTTCCGACAACGGATTCAGGCTCATAGATTTTGCTGCGGGGTGAAACGTCATGGAAGCCAGTACGCGTTTTCCACACCTCAATATCCACAAAGGAACTTGAACTTCTCCAGGTCACTCCACCTTCAATCAGATTGACCATATTGCGTTCGACGCCAGACACGCTTCCAGCATCATGGATGTACGAACTTTCCGAGGAGCTAACATCGACTCGGACCACTACCTCATTGTAGCCAAGGTAGAACTTGGGATGTGCAGACTTAAGGCAAAACAGGGAGGTGCTGGGCGAAGAAACAACGTCGAACGGGTACAATCGCCAGAGATCGCCAAATCCTTTTCCGACCGAGGTACAAGTAACCTCTTTTGAAATTCTCTGCCGCCAACACAATGTTTTGAAAACCAGTGGCAACATTACCAAGATGCAATCAGAGAAATTCACAGGTACATAAACCTAGAACCGTAGGCTGCAAAGACGAAAGTGGAAACGTCATAGTGGAACTGCAGTCAATGCTGAGGATATGGAAGGACCACTTCTGCAGACTGTATAACGGCGAAGACGAACTGAATTCCGCTGTCAGGCAGGATGATTCATTCAACATAGATGACAAAAGCCAACAATCTCGTCCTCCCAACTTAGACGAAGTAAAGATTGCCATATCTAAGCTGAAGTCTAATAAAGCCGCTGGAACGGATGGCTTGAATGCCGAGCTCTTTAAAGCAGCTGGAGATAAGTTGGTTAGGAGCATGCACCAACTTCCTTCGACATTGATTTCCTTTTTGACCTAATTAGTAACCTGTAAACAAAGTTCAACCCTCTTTACCTCTTGAAATGGGTTCTTAAGGCCTTAAATAAGTACATTTATGTGTACGCAAAGGTCCACTATTTATAATTTGTTATTCAATTACAATTCACAATTTTGAATGTAATTGTAAAATCGTGTTTTGGTGGTTTTTGAAAACAATTTCATTGGAAATATTGGCATTAATGGCTTATGTTCAAAAGCCAAACAAACAACTTGTTTTTGTATCAACGCAACATAACTGTGAAGAAACCACTTTCGGTTCTCGAAATAAGCCTTAGATGGTACTGGACTACAACAAAAGCAGAGGTTGAATCGATGTTTTGATCAAATGGTTTCTATTTATTTCTGCACACGTCAAACACAACGATAGCCGATGGTTCCATTTTACAACTTAACAGACGAAGCAGGACTAGCGGCTGTCATAGTTTTTCGATATTTCAATCCACCAAAGAAAAACCAAAACAAGTCACAGCTTGCCACGCAACACAAAATAGGGAAAACTACTTTGGGTACCCTTAGTCTGATGGGAGGAATACAACAGGTCTTGAGAACAATTCCCTCGAGACTTCCTTGCAAGGATTTATTTCGTTTACCAGTGTTATTTTAAATTGTATGTATTTTTACTGTCATGCGAGAGGTCTTGGGTTCGATCACTGCCTATGCCACCTAAAGTTCACGGGTACTTCCTTTTGCGAGGAATTGACAAATTCTCCAAGAGTAATTCTTGTCATGGAAAGTGCTTCCTTAAATTGATCCCTTCCATCTCTGACAACAGTACTCGCACACAGAAATGGTTGAGAGTTGTCAGTCACTAGGCCCTAGTTCTCAAACGTACTGTTGCGCCATCCAATTTATTTATTTAGAGGTTGAGTAAAGAGAGTTCGAACCTATTTTTATTTAAGTTTCAATACCACGGATAATTGCTCAATGGAAATCTATAGGTGAAATTCTATTTGCATTTTAAAAACAACCCTTTAAGACTTAAGTGAACAACAAAATACCATTATTAAAGTCTATTTCTAAATTTCCTATCTTAGTATCTTAAAAAGTTTTGAACTTACCTTTAAGTTCTTGTAAAAGTCAACAAAGCGCATTTATATTAAAATTTTGGAAAATCAAATAAACCACAATTCCCTGACAATCACAACAAGTCTCGGGACGGTAGCAGCGGCAATCTACTATATTAGCTACAAACTATATCGCCACCGCCGCCGCTGCAATACAATAAACTAGATAACCGACTTAAGTTCATATCATGACTAGCACCACCTCGCAGACAGCCACTGCCACACAATCAATGCTTATTGCTTAGTGGCAGTGGGGTGTTATATTGCCCGGCTGCATGGATGTGGTTCGCGATGGTGAGCTGGTATATCCGCCGGTAGACCAAAACCAAGCCCAATCGGACAATGCTCGAAATGTTCATTAGACAATTTTTGTTTTGCATTAATTATTTTTTTCCACCTGTGGTTCCTCGTATACACATAACCGCCCACTTCACTTCAAAGCGGTGGTGTAGAGCAGAGCAGATCGAATCTAACAACCGCATTGTGCATTCCCCTCGACCCTTTTGGCTGATAAATTTTCAATTCGCGTCTGGAAAGTTTATTGCTCTGTCCGTCACTGTATAGCCAACTCAGAGCCAAGAATATAACTCGCAAGCTTAAACCTCGTGAGCTTGTACTTAGGATTTGTGATAATGGAAGTCCAAAAACTAAAAAACCTTTCGCTTTGGTCAATTCTTTAACTTTGTATATAAAAACTTTGTTTACTCAACTGCGACAACGGTCACAAAGATTGTTGCCCGATGCCTTATCCCCGCCCTTCCTTCTCTACTCCTGATCCTTTGAGATCTACGAGACACTGAGTTTTACCAATCGGTTTCTGCTACCACCGACGACGCCGGCCACCACCGCCAACAACAATAACAATAATAACAACAACAACGATGACTTGACGTCAAAAGACAAAAAGGGTCCTACTACACAATAATATTACAATATGTACCCAAATGACTGTTGCCCATAAATTGCAACAACAAATTAGAACACGGCGGCGGCGGCTAAACAGTTAAGTACGCGAGTTTATATGTACCTAATGTTTATAGGAGTGAGCCCATTTCCAAGTTAACTGGAAGTTAACCAGCCGAACTTGTTTCACAGCGCGATATCGTAACACCCGCACCTGGCCAAGTGCGATGCCAAGTTTTTGTTTTTTTTTCTTTAGTCCGTTGTTGTCGTTCGTCGTCGTCATATATAGTAGACCCAGACGCGGACGTTGGATAGGAAAACTTTTTAGGATCATTTATGCCAATTAATATAGTCACATGCGCAGCAACTGCAAATTAACTGTGGGCCAAAAGTATCCAGGAATGAGTCAAAAATTTAAAAAAAATTGGAACCGAGTTTAACTAAAAAAGTTTCTTAAGTTAAGCTTCCAAAAGGTCTTAAGAAAATTTTTTTTTTAAGTAACTTTAATCTTAAGTTGGTCATCCAAAGATGGCACTTTAGTCATCTTTACGGGCTTAATTATTTTTGTTCTACTCAAATCATTTAGACCGCCCTATCGCGGTAAGTCATCAGAACTGTTGAAACAGCTTTATCGGCTTCAAAGCTATAAATAAAAGGCTTTGCATCGTACGAGTGTGAGGTAAATCTTGAAATATCAGAATCGATAACGTTTACGGATCTACTGAGGAGTCCCCAGTGAAAACAATACTTACAAAGGACTCGTATACTCGTAGATGACTCTCAAAACCTGAATATAACATTAAAATCAACCTTCGAGAATATAACCCCGAAATAGGTTGAGAACCTGTATAAGGACAGTATATTGGCTCCAACAGATGACAATGAACTTAGAGGTATTAAATTGACAGCTTCAAAGAATTTAGTCGTTTCACAAGATCACTTAGATACCTCTTAATAGAGTCGCCACTGCGCGAGTCTGATCATGCTTTATGATCACCAATCTCAAAGCTATTCTGGAGTGATGGGAAGTGTCGTTTAATAAACTATTTAACGGTCAGCTCTTCGAAGAAATGATGAAGTCAAAAACGACCTGATCAGGCATGGAGGCGAATCATTAAAAATGTATAAATTTGGTTGCGAAACAGTCCTTTGAGAACTAGGGCCAAGTGACTTACAACTCTCTTCAAATCCTGTGTGTGAGTAATGTTTTCAGGGATGTTGGGGACCTACAGTTTTAAGCCGAATCTAACGGCTAATTTTTATTAATTTAGATGGCGCAGGTAGGGATTGAACTCAAGATCTCTGGCATGACAGTTCTACGCACTACCAACCAAGCCGCAGGTACTACGGAGGCGAATCATTACACCAAGTAATTTATGAAGTGTTGGTGAACGTATGGCAGTAAGAAGAGGTGCCAGAAGGCTAGCGTTAAGGTTTTAAATCCAGTAAAGGTATCTGGATTGCTATCCACACTTATCAACATCTTCAATTGGCTCCGACAAGGGGAGGGCTGGGCTATCTACACTTCAATTTGGCATTAGAGGAAGCAATTTGAGATGCTAACCATCTACCAGAGGGACAATCGTCAACAAGTCCAAGCTTCCGCAGATGATATTGACATCTTTCGAAGAAGCCAACAACTTGTACAGAACTCATTTATCCAGATTGAACGAGCTTAAAAAAACCTGTGGCTTCAAATAAATGAGGGGAAAACAAAGTAGGTACATAGTAGTTTCGTCTGAAAGGAAACGTTGGGAAAACATCAGCCATAACGGTGATCACTTTACATGGGTCTAGAGTAGTGGCCGATATTACCTAGGTAGAAATGGCGATCTCAAGGCAACCTAGCCTGAGATCCAATTAGCGCTGTAGTGAGCCGTTTTGATACCGATATTACCTAACATAGAAGAACAAATACGTGGGCGTCTACTTGAAGTAACAGAAGCTACTATAGCTTATCAAGCCACATTAAAAAATCTTATCAGATATTATGAACTAATACTTCACAAGATCATGATCTTATGGAATTGAGACTTGGGTGCTTAGTCAAAGATAATTTAACCCCTCCAATTTCAAGATTCAAAAAGTCTTACCGTGAATAGTTGGGCCTATTTAGGCGATATATGAAATACATCACTGAGCTGATACAGATACAGAGATAAAGCTTAATAGACTCCGGTAAAGCACGTAGCACGCATCTGCCACAAAAAACCCATCTGGAAAGGTCTATGCGTTATTATTTATGATAGAAGACAATGGTTAAAACCATGCCTCTGCTTAAAGGATGTCGTAGACCAGTTAGCCCGCAGGCTGGGTGCGTTACTGTATGAAGAACGAAGCCCGCACACCTTATCCTGGTTGAGTCAACGATGACGATGTACCTAAATCTAAGCTCAAACTACTAATTCATTTAATAAATTTAAACTAACCCACTGTACATAGTAAATTGTATCAAATATTCGGTACAGAATAAAGGTACCAATGGGGCTACCGTCACTGGTGAATAACATATGAGTCAATGTCCGAGATTTGAGAAACACTTTTCCGTCAGATAGATACCCGTATTTCTGGGACTGGCCACTACTGTACTATTATGCCAAATACATATTAAGTTAACCAAGAAGAGGTGAAGTGCTGCCAGAGCGGCAAACTAAAAAGTGTTCCTTTAAGTGACCACTTGTGGATCGAAGGCACACGCTTAGAGATATCTTTGGTTCTGTTTTGTCTGTCATGAGACAAAACCAACCAAACCAACAAACCCAACCATTTTGAAGCCTCATTATGAGCGCGAAAAGAACGGCACGTCACGTCGCTCGGCACTCGTCCGTCGCCATAGCCGTCGCCCTGATTCCATTCACAAATGGATCCTGTGCCGAAGGTGGATATACATATACCTATACACAAAACTTGTCTTTATTTATACATAACTATTTTATATGTGATGCAATGACTCAATGACAATCGACGGGCTATAATGCTACCAATTTTGGATTTTGGCCCAGTGCAAGCTTGAGATTTATGAAATCCATTTAAATTGATCATAATTGGGAGTATAAAATGTGATTTGGAAAATCGTTTAAATCTGACCATGATGCTGAATGTTTATCCTACATACCTACAAACGTATGTATATTAAAAAAGGCGGTTTTAAGCTGCAAGGGGTGGACTTTTGCAGACGAACGGGTTTTGGTTTTTTGCACTTTAATGGTGAAGTTTTTGATTGGCACTTTATGGAAAAAAGGGAATTAAGTAATAGATCAATTTTATTTTGGCGCTGGATTATTATTATTTATAAGATCAACTTTTACTATTTTATCGCTAAATTGACGATTTATTGAGGGTGGTGGCCTTTATTGGTACCTATAATCTAATTTGTGGATTAGTTTGAGGGTATAAGACAGGCTTGAATGTTTTTTTGAGAACAAGTATCGGAAGTTGGTTAATGGACTTAGTGCGGAAAATTTGAACGTATTTTTGTCATTTTGGAAAACACGTTTCAAGTGAGAAAAGCAGGATTTTACGTTTGTAAATAAAAAAACATCTTATGAATCTAAGCTATAAATAAGATAACGCATAAAAGTCCTAACCGCATCTTCCTTACTTTCAATGACATTGATCCTCATTAAATGAAATGGAATAGAAATGATACACTTGGGCATATACTTGCTTTTTTCACAAATTTATATTTGACGGTTTGCATTATCAGTTTTCAATCAGTTCAATCAGCTCGTGAATAAGAGAACACATTCCGAGATGAACCTGAAATCTTTATAAACATTAAATGTTCCATGCAAACAATTGAAGAAATTGACCATGAAGTAGACCAATTTATTGCTGATATAGTGATATGCAATACTGAGAAAGAAAGCCCTCAAACTATTTCGAGCTCGAAAGAAACAGGAACAGAATTTTCTGTCATAAAAGGGAGCAATATTTTGAAAAAAGGAGAGCTTGAAGGAAATGGCAAGCTACGAGATTTCCAGGTGATAAGAAAGTCTTTAATCTTTTAAACGACAAACTAAAAAAAAATCGGCTTATACAAAAATGACTCGCTCAGTAGATTTTTGAAAAGTTGAAAAAGACTACAGATGATTGTACCAAATACTGATTATATAAAGCAGAAGAGCGTCCAAAAAGACCCCAGACATAAAAGTGGTTAATAAAATATTGAGATGTTAAATGGATAAGTATTCAGAAGCTGATCTTTTTGTTGACCATTTCGTGAAAATGTAAACTTTTCACAGCAAATACTGCTCAAGGGAGTCACACTGACTTTCACGTTGGCGAAGACACGCGTAAACAACCGTAAGGTAATTTAATCGAGACTGAAAGAAAGATGTGCTTATTTATTTCTCCACCAGGTGACACGTTGATACCAAAATTGAGAAATTAGACACTCTGAATGGTCTTTGACTGACTGAGGAAATTCTCAACTATGAGAACTAGCAAAGCAAACAGCTCTATTTCAGTTCTTTGGAAAATTAAATTTTCTGAAACATTGTGAACAAAAAGACAGTCGCTATCCCTAAGGGCGGGGGTTCAATAAGCTAAAAGCCTACTGATAACAAATAATTCTAGAGGTGGTATAATTAGAATCAGTTAATAATGAAAACGTTAAATAACTTAACTGTAGTAACCTTACATAAAGTCAGAAATGAGAATTGGGATGCTTTATCCCTTCGCCATGTCGGAAGATTACTCGTATTATTCTTTTCCTTAAGTGTTACTTCATCGATGCAATCAGAGCACTGTTGACTTATTATGAGGGATCGTAGTCTCTGTGTTTATCCTATAAGTATAAGATATTGGTTAATATTGCTTGAAAAACGCAATAATTGAAAAGGAAAAATCCAAAAGACCAAATGTTACCAAAGAAGTGAATTTGATGAATTTGGGTAGATCACTTGCAGCACCCATGGCTTGATGATAAGTGAGTTATACTGTCATGCCAAAGGCCTTGGGTTCAAACCCTATCTGTGCCATCTAAAGTTTTTTCACGGGTACTGCCCCTTGCGAGGAATTGACAAATCCTCCAACAGTAATTCTTGACGTTAAAAGTGGAGTGCTTTCTCAAATATGCTGTTCGGAATCGGCTAAAAACTATAGGTCTCTCCATCCCTGACAACATTACTCGCGTGCAGGAATGGTTGAGAGTTGTAAGTCACTAGGCCCTAGCTGTTAACGGACTGTTACGCCTGTTTATTTAAATTTTTAATTTGAGTAAGTGGCTCACATATAGCTTTTTCCAAAAAAGCGAGCAACTCTGTATTTGAGACTCTTTTAAGTGTTCCGTAAAAACTAGGTTAGGTAAGGTTTAAGTGGATGTCCGTTATGGAGTAGAACACACTTAGGCCAGTTAAATGACCCAATGTGATACCAAATGAATCTTGGGGCTTTCTTCTAAGCACTGTTTGAGTTCTTTTCGAAACATAAGAGGCTGATTATGTTAATATTATGAAGGTTGTTATAAAAGCATTATCCTAGGTAGTGCTTGCGTTTTTTGAGTTAGAGCAGGACGTGTACAGAAAAGGTGAAAAACTGTTTCCTCCTTTTCCTTATCCATACAGCTTCTGCAAAATTCTTTTGAGAATTCACCCAGCCGAGTAGCGTGCTTTCCTATTAAACAGTGATTGGATATGACACCGATTATCGATCTTATATGCGATCTGCTAAAATAAAACAAGAACCTAGATCGCTTTAAATCATCAAGGCCACTTAATGATGTTTTTCCACCTGAAATTTTGCTATCTTCATAACGTCCTGCATCAGCAATACTTTACGCATGTAGCGATTGATACGCCAGAATTTGCCAAACGTGGTAAAAAGGGTTGCACTGTCCGATTTCTGTCGAAGTCATCTGCCCTACAGCTGCCTGGAATGGCTCTATGTCCCTGCACCCAGCAAAGGTGAATATTAAAATTTTGTGCCATCTCCATGAGAGATGATCGGAATGTTATAGAGTTAGTAGAGACAGAGTCCATAGATTTGATAGCATTCTGACTATCTAAGAAAATACGGATATCTGTTGCATCTTGGGTCAGCAATCGTACAATTTTGCCATCAAATAAAGGCTTAACCCTAGGAGTTGGCGTTAGGTTAGGTTAGGTCAGAGTGGCTGTTGGTTGGGAAGTCCAACACACTTAGACCAAAGTATGGTCCATTGTGATACCACATGGATCAGTGGATCATCTTAACTCGTCGAAAGAACTAGAGCTCCGAATCAAGCGTAGGAGACAAATAATGTCAGATTTTTTAAGATTGCTGTTATCGTTGAAGTAGTAGTCTCCAAGGTGGATTCTATGTCTTTGTGATAAGGCAGGACATGTGCACAGAAGATGAGAGATTGTGTCCTCCTCCTCCTCGTCCATGCAACTCCTACAAAAATCATTTGCAGGGGCTCCAAGTCGAATAGCATACCTTCCTATAAAGCAGTGCCCAGTCAGGACACCAATTACGTAGCTAATGTACAATCTACTCAGAGAGATTAATTGTTTTGAACGCCTGGCGCTAAGATTAGGTCAAATTAGTTTTGTCGCTAAACAGGTGGTAGTGTTATTCCCCCTGAAGTTTGTTTTCTCAATGGTATCTTGCTTTAGCATGAGTTTACATGTAGCTAAGGGGATACCTATGCTAGCATTGTGAGCCAGCAGACGTAAAGTTTTTCCGCTTTATGCAAGTTCGTCAGCTTTGCACCCAGAAAATGTGAATGTTTAACTGTGTAGCCATCTCCGTAAGAAATGATCGACAATTAAGGGCTTTTAGTGAGTTAGTGGAGACAGAGTCTAGGGACTTTAACGCAGCTTGGATATCCGAGAAGATGCGTATATCATTAGTTGATATAACGTTTTCTCTAAGCCATGATATGACTTCTTTTATAGCCAGGATTTCAGCTTTTTGATCCGTTTTCTTGTTGAAAATGTCCAGCGGTATTAGATGGAACAGAACATCAATTGAGGCGGAGGGGGTAGAGCCAAGTGCTCCTCCCATACACAGGCATGCTGTTCGTTGGACTTTGCTGAGTTCATCGCGATTTGACGCTATATTTAAGGAGTTGGCGTTGTAAGTATAAATATTATTCAGCTCAAATAAAAAAATCATCATTGACAAATTGCGGACGTCATTTTTATACCTTGAAAAGGTTAGCCACCATCAGAAGTAAAATCGTACAGCAAATATTGCATTATAATCATTTCAAGAGTTTTCGAAAAACTGGATACTGAACATTTTCACCAAAATAATAAGAGAAAGAAGAGGAGAGAGGAACACCGGCTTCTTAGACGGAAAAAAAAGAGAGCATGAGAAGCGCGCGATCGAGGAGACAGAGGGATGTCACAACAGGAATGAGGTTCGTAAATTTTATCAAAAGGTAAAAAAAAACCTCCCAAGGGTACCAGCCACGAACCGAAGCCTGTAAAGACGATCAGGGGAACATCGTAGTAGAACCGCAGTCGATGTTGAGAATATGGGAAGATCACTTCTCCAAATTATATAATGATGCCGAACCGATTTCCGCTGTGAGGGAGATAGAACCACTCAACCTCGGCGAAGTAGATCAACAATTCCGCCTACCCGACCTTGACCAAGTGAAGATCGCTATATCTAAACTTAAGTCAAACAAAGCTGCTGGAGCTGACGGCATCGCTGCCGAACAATTCAGAGCAGCAGGCGATGACTTGGTAGGGAGAATGCACCAACTCATCTGCAAAATATGTTCGGAAGAAAGCATGCCCGATGAGTGGAATGTCAGCATAGTGTGCCCGATACAAAAGAAAGGAGACCCTCTAAACTGCGCCAACTACAGAGGCATCAGTCTCCTTAACATTGCGTATAAGATCCTCTCTGCTGTATTATGTGAACGTCTGAAGCCATTCGTCAACAACTAGATTGGTCCTTATCAGTGTAGCTTCAGACCAAGAAAGTCCACTATCGACCAAATATTCACACTACGGCAGATCTTCTAAAAAACCCAGGAGCTTCAAATCGATACCCACCATCTCTTTATCAATTTTAAAGCCGCGTATGACAGCATCTATAGGGAAGAGCTCTACCGAGAAATTTCTAGTTTTGGCATCCCTGTCAAACTTATCCGTTTGTGCAGAATGACGATGGAGAATGCACGCTGCTCTATCAAGGTCGGAAAAAATCTTACCGATGCATTTGATGTCAAAAAAGGTTTAAGACAAGGCGATGCACTGTCATGCGACTTCTTCAACATCGTTCTGGAAAGAATTGTGCAAAACTCAACCGTCAACACTAGAGGCACAATCTTCCAAAAATCCATCCAATTACTCGGATACGCAGATGATATTGACATAATTGGAAGATCAAAGCGTGATGTCAGTGGAGCGTTTTTGAGCATTGCGACGGAAGCGAAGAAAATGGGTTTAGTGGTCAATGAGGGCAAGACCAAGTATATGCTGTCATCAAAAAAGGACACTGAACGACGACGTCTTGGACAAAACATCACCATGGGCAGCTATAACTTTGAGGTTGTTAAGGACTTTGTCTACCTAGGCACCGCTATTAACACAGACAACGACACCAGCGCGGAAATCAAACGAAGAATAATTCTTGCAAATCGCTGTTTCTTTGGACTTCGAAGGCAATTGAGAAGTAAGGTCCTCTCTCGAGCGTCTAAAATCACCATCTATAAGACACTCATCATCCCGGTTCTCATTTATGGCGCTGAGACCTGGACCCTGTCAAAGAAAGATGAGAGCGTCTTAGGATGCTTCGAGAGAAAAATTCTTCGGGTGATTTTTGGTCCCGTACGCATAGATGGAGAATGGGGGAGAATATATAACGACAAATTGTCCGGCTGTACAGCGACACTGACCTAGTTAGCAGAATTAAAGTCCAACGGCTTAGATGGCTAGGTCATGTAGAGCGGATGGACATCAACGCTCCAGCCCAAAAGGTTCTCGAATCCAATCCCGAGGGACGGAGCAGTAGAGGAAGATCGCGACTCAGGTGGCGCACACAGGTGGGAGAGGACCTCAACCAACTTGGCGTGCAAAACTGGAGACAGCTAGCTAGGGACTGAGCTGCCTTGAGACGCATGCTGGCTGAGGCCCAGGTCCAGGTTGTATAAAAAAAACAGAAGTACATTCTACTTCGGAGCTGTACAAAGAAAACAAATACTGAACCCATCCAAATATTTCAAATTCAAAGCCCTTCTTGGAATAACAAATAATAATATAATATATAGGAAATATCGATTTACATCGTGGCCATTAAATTAAAGTTGTTATAGAAGTGGTCAAAAAAACACACAATTAAATATTGAAAAATCGTACCAACTGCAAAATCAAGACCGTTCTGAGGACAATGTTCAGAAATTATGAAGAACAAATCCTGGTTATGGTCTCAAAGCTCTGGAAAACTATTATAACAATAAATTTATCTAAAATTGAATTTTAATTTAAGAACGAATAGTCATTTGTCAACCTATCATAGATTGGTCTTGATTAACTTGTGGTTTTTGTGCGGTAAGAGGTCAACACACCTCTGTAACGATTTTTACCGATTGTCAGATAGAAGACATGGAAAATGAAGTCTTAAAGCCCGTACTGAATTTTGGTTTGACTGATTTCGTCAACACTACTTTCTGCTATCAATGGTCATATAAATATTTTTGGAAGGACAGAATCAATTTTTGTGCTTTAAGATAACACTATTATCACTCCGAGACAAGATTTTAGGATTTGTCATTCAAATTGAAGTTCAAGGTAATTTGTTTCGAAGTCAAACACAATTTTGTTTATCTTGCAAGCAAATAACAAATTTTATCGCAAATAAGCAACAAATGCAAATAAATCATCACTTCAGAAATTCAAAAGAGGATGTTTGCATTTAACTTCTTCCAATGAACTTGTCTTCCAGGAAAACGAAAATAAACGAATAAAAATATTTTATTTTTATCGAAAATCAAGTTGAATCTGTTTTTTTTTTTAATTTCCCCAACTAATTGCAACATATCAAATTTAACAGTATTTTATATAGATCTGTGAGTGGTGTTTAACATTGATTGCTCTTTTCTGAGGTGTAATAAAATAAGATTAAGACTTTGAACTGAAAGACATTTGAGTTTATTTTTTGGGTGGATTCACCCTTATTATCAAAATAAACACACATTTATAGAAATCCTAAACGATTCGTTGGCGATATGGTGATGGTGATGGCGATGCAATGGGAAGATCGTAAAATTTGAATGTGATCGCTAGCGAGTTATGTCAAAGTTTTATTTGTTTTCTGTTTTTAATTTAGCTTAAAATTTAGTAGATGGATCTTAAAGAATAAGAAGCGACAGAAAAGAGCAAAGTTGATGACTCTAAAATTAATTTTATTGCATAATAAATGCCATGGAATAGCAACAAACACTATCATTTATGTGATAATTGTTGCAGATGGATTGAATGGGAGGATGAGGTGCATCTGATTTGTTTTATTGTTTTTTGTTTGTTTTAATACATCCTTTTAATTTCATACTTAATTTTTTAACATTCAAACAAACATAAAACAATATTAATGTTAAAAGAACTTCAAATTTTAAATGAATCATTGTTTTGTAATTATAATACCACTTGGGGATGTGATGAGTAGGTTAACTTAAGTAAAATCTTCAATAGTCAAAAAATGTCTATTTTCAGATTTACTTTTTTTATTAAAGCTATTAAAAATAATATGTTTTCATAACTTAGTGATGCAATGAATAAGTTACGAATATACAGACGGTAATAAAAATAAAATAACATAAAAATAACATTTGAAATCTGCTTACGTATTTATTTGAAATATCAGTTAAATTTTGTAAATACCTATTTTCGTTAGTTTCTTTTTTTTCTTGACAGAGGAGATTATGAGTAAATTTGAAAAATATGAACAAATCTAAAAGGATATTTTTAATATTCCTAAAGAATTTTGTTTTTTAATAAAGCTAAAAAAAAGGATTAAGTCTATTTTTTGGAGACAATGCAAAAATTTCAGCTACTGAAAAGTTCATAGTTAAACTAAAATAAGATTCACAGTTCAAGTTTTTCGTCAGGCAGTGTTATTCTTAGTGTTGAAGAGTTAAAGGTTCAAGTGAGTCAATACTTTTAAAAATGTGTATGTCATCAGCGTAAATTAAAACAGATGAGTGGTTTATAATAGAAAGTAAGTCGTTAACGTACAAAATAAACAGTAAAGGTCCTAAGTGGCTACCTTGTGGTACGCCAGATTTGGTATAAAAATATGATGCCTGCACATTCCTTAAAACTACGCTGTACGATCTATTATATAAGTACGACGAAACCCAACTAACAAATTTATCGTTAAAGCCTTGGGATTTAAGTTTGGAAGTTAACGTTTTATGGCACAATTTATCAAAGGCCTTACTGAAGACTTTTAGACGCAGTCAACGTGTTTCCGTTTTTCAAATGAATCTAAGCAAAATGCACTGAAATGAAACTGGGAGCGTTATAGGGAAGTACTAGCACAGCTGCTTAATCACAACCTTTTTAAAAGCTCCTCCAGTAAAGATGAACTAGACCTTTCTGTAAATCATCTCACCGAAGATTTAAATGAATCAATGAGATCTTCATGCCCTGTAACCATTTCAAAGAGTAAAAAGAAACCTCATTGGTGGCGTAAAGAACTAGAACCATTCAGAAAGAGCTGTCGCAAACTCTTCAACAGATCTAAGTACACTAGATCTCCTTCTGACTGGGACTTATACAAACAAGCTCTAAAGCAATATAAAAATGAATTAAGAAAGAGTAAGAGGTCTTCTTGGAGAAATTATTGTGGTAAAATAGAAAATACTTCAGAAGCCTCAAGACTCAGGAAAATTCTCTCAAAAAGTCTAACAATACCCAGTGCTTTAAAGACAGAAGCAGGCACGTGGACTATCACAGATGAAGAATCTCTTAATCTGTTATTAGACACCCACTTTCCAGGTAGCTCTTACATAATCAATGACTTAACATCAGAGTCTTTAGCTTATACAAGCGATTTAGTTGATCTAATAACGCGGGAAAAACTGCAATGGGCCATAGAAAGCTTTGATCCATATAAATCTCCAGGACCAGACGGAATCATTCCGGCCGAACTACAAAAATGCTAAGACATGATCATTCCACCGTTAAAAATCATTCTGACAAGCTGTTTAAGGATGAGATATATTCCCAAAGCCTGGAGAATGGCAAAAGTAGTCTTCATTCCTAAAGCAGGGAAACCCTCCCACGTCAACCCTAAAGATCTACGACCAAACAGCCTATCATCCTTCCTACTTAGAACCTTGGAAAGATTGATTAAAATTTACATCAGACATAACTTAAAACCCTGTCTCATTTCCACAGCTCAACATGCTTACTCTAAGGGAAAATCAGTAGTATCAAACACTTCACTCGCTGGTACGTATTATTAAATATTCCCTCGAATACAAAGAATATAACTTAGTAGTGTTCTAAGATATTGAAGGAGCTTTCAACAACGTCTGTAACCAGACGATCACAACAGCAATTGATAAGCTGAAATTAGAGAAATCACTCATAGATCTTATAAGTCTCATGCTCAAAAGCAGGACAATAACTTCTAGTATTAGAAGTTTTACTACCACCAGATCGGTGTATCGAGGCACCTCCCAAGGTGGGGTCTTTTCGCCTCTTTTATGGAACATGGTAGTAAACGACCTACTTATATCATTGGAAGCAGAGGGTTTAAAGGTGATTGCCTATGCTGACGACGTTGCGTTGGAAGGCAAATATTGATGAAAGAGTCAAAAAGGCTACTGTAGCGCTTTTTACCTGTAAAAAGGCCATAGGATCAAAATGGGGCTTCTCCCCAAAAATAACACACTGGCTTTACACTTCGGTAATCAGGCCGATACTTATTTATGGAGCCGTCGTATGGTGGACCGCACTGGACAAGATGCTGAATCTTAATAAGCTCATCAAAATCCAGCGGTCAGCAGGTATGTGCATCACAGGAGCACTTCGCTCAACACCAACCGCAGCACTGGAAGTGCTTTTAAACCTAACACCACTTGACATCTTCTCTAAAAAGGTGGCTGCCAACTTATGTGTAAGGCTTAGAGCCACCTCTCAATGGACCAGTAACAATACTGGACATACTACTATTCTAGACAATTTCAGATCTATCCCAGATCGCTTAGACTATAAAACCCCAAAAATGGTATTTGGTAAAAGATTCCATGTGCCCATCCCTTCAAGATCCTTCTGGGAAGAAGAGAGTTCCCTTGAAGACGGTACACTTCTATAATGACGGTTCAAAGACCGATCACGGAGTTGGAAGTGGTATCTTTTTAGAACAACTGAATCTCAGTCTATCCTATAGATTTCCCAATCAATGTAGTGTACTCCAGGCAGAAGTAATGGTGATTAAAGAAGCACTATCCTGGCTCAAAGAAAACGTTATATCTTGTAAGGATATTCGAATCTTCTCAGACAGCCAAGCCGCTCTTAAATCTCTCGCGTCTGTCTCCACAATCTCTCAAACAGTCCACGATTGTCGATCATTTCTGAATGAGATGACGGAACAGTTTAACATTCACCTCATTTGGGTGCCGGGCCACAGAGACATTCCGGGAAATTGCAAAGCCGATGAGCTCGCCAAAAACGGAACACTTCTGCCTCATGTTAGACAAAATCATAACATAGGAACACCACTTGCTACATGCAAATATCTTCTCAAGCAATATGCTCTAGATACAACAAATGTTAAATGGTCACAAAGTACCACCTGCCTAGCAACCAAGCAAATATGGCCAAGTATTGAATTAAAAAGGTCAAAAGGCTTGATATCACTGATCAGACAAAGTATAAGCTCTACAATTAAAGTAATAACGGGACACTGCCTCATAGGAAGACATGCTCTGAGGCTAGGGGTCTACACAAATGAATATAAGAAGGTACACTATCTGGACCAGGTCTATAACAAACGTCAAGTTCTGAAGCTTTGCCAACGATTTCATCTTCAGAGATCCAGAGACTAATTGAATTTAAATGAGGGAAATTTTGTGAGAGGGCCAATGACTCAGTCGTTTGACAGGAGTTCGCTACTTCGTACGCATCTTTGAAAAAATTTGCAAACATATTTGAAATTTTTTCAGAGTCATGACTAAGTTCGTTTTTGAAAAACATGCCGTTTGGATACCCGTCAGTATTTCTCTTACTATTAACATAGCTCCAAAAGTTTTTTCGGTTGTTTTTTATGTCGGTTTCAGTATTTAAAATAAAGTCATTATAAAGAATATCTGATTAGTCAATGAAAATATTTCTTAGCTTATTGTATATTACCAAGTCAATATCAGCTTTTGTTTTATTATATTTATTCCAGTAATTATTTCTTTTCTTTTTTAAGATTTTAAAGCAAGTGTCAAACCAAGGAGGAGATTTAGAAATATTGCGCGGTTTTCACAATGGTGTGGTCTCATAAAAAAGTTAAAGAGAACACAGTAGAGTTTATAGCACATAGCATTAATGTCACAGTTCCCAAATGATGAAAAAATGATTCCAGTTAACATTACATAACAGGTTGAAAAGTTCATTAAGTCTGCACTTTTTAAAGTTAAATTCAAGATTTTCTTTGGAGCAATTGGGAACATTACATACAGGTCTTATTATATTTGTAATCAATCCAGTCTCTTCAAATTTCTTCACAACTTTGGCAATTGGTTGCATAGTTGGACGATTGTGTAAACCATAATGCTTTCTTAAAGCACGATATGAGGCTGCGGCAGAATATCATTTTGTAGTAGATTTTAACAATTGTTAATAGTTGTGCGATAGTTAAGCGGTCCATTTTCGTAAATGTCATAATTTCAACTGAAAAAAAAAAATTGGTTTACCAAGTTATTTTGGCAGATGTCGAATTCCAGCTGTACACTTTCGAAACCGGAAAATAGATAACCCGTTATACTAAAATCTGGATTAACTTAGGAAAATTAAAAAATAAGCCACATCAGTCTAAGTATATAAACCAGAAAAATTGCGAAAATTTCGAATACAATCGATGTAAAAGCAAACAAATTAACTACAAAAATAAATCAACTGAGAAAATAATTGGTTCTGTAGATGAAAAGTTTTTCAGTATACAGTTGTTCAAAAATTATCTGACGAATTAATACTTAAATAACAAAAATAGAAAATTTGCCATAACGTATTCCATAACTCAAAAAATGGAGGGTCTCTATCAGATATTGAATGGCTTATATTTCAGAAAAATTTGCTGACACAAAATCAAAGATATTAATTTTCAATTCTTGCAGTAACTTTTTCATAGTGTCAGAAATATAATTATTTCAAATCTCAAAGTTAATAAAAATAATATTTCGGAAAGTATTATAAATTTAGCATACATAGATGATATTGGGCTCAAATTTAAGAAAATTCGAAAAATTTGAAATCGTCGAGGATATATCTTTGATGTTAGGAAAAGGACTGCTCACACAGGCTAAATGAACTAAAGACCTTAATATCAAAACACATATGAAATTTTCTGTCTTATTGTCTAAAGACTAAATAAATACGATATTTACCAGTTTTTCTATACTCAAGCTTAGAAGGAGACAAAAAAAAGCATTCACACGAAATCAAAAAACTAAAATGCAATTCTTTGACTTCAAACATTTTTACCTAACGTCAAAAAAATATGCTGAAGAAACTAGTCTATCAATGATAAAATCAAAAAAGTCTGCTTGACTAAAAAATAGTTTAGTATATGTAATTGTTTTCAAGTTTGTCAAAAACTAAAATCTTTTTTTAAATTTGAATTTTTGGTGTTTGATCTATAATTAAAAAGGACACTGATTACTGACAAAAATAATTAACGTGTTTACATCAAACAATATCTTCTTTGGCCAAAATATTATATAGAAAACATCTTAACCAACTATTCAGAATAAATAATATTCGGTGTTTACAGGAAATCTATAATAGATTTTGCATGTGTTTTAAAGCATCCATCTTTTTAACATCAGAAACTAGAATTTGACAACAATTTGTTTTAAAGTCTATCAAAGTAAACATATTCTTCTAAATTTTACAACATTCAATTTTCTGTCCAATATCCATCACATAAAACAATGACAATTTTTTCACGTGTGATGACCAAAACTGCTATGTAAAAGAAAACCTTTGTGCATTTACTTGACCTTAGAGATTTTATATACAAAAATAACGAATAAAGTTAAGGCAATTTTGCTGAACGCTGCATATAGAATTGGGAATTTTTAGCTTTAAAAATAATTCATACGAAAATATATTTAATGTTTGTACAATTTAAAAATCTTAAGCTTTTTGGTCTAAAATTATATTATAATTAAGCTAAAATATGTAAACATACCTATTTTTCACCAAGCCATTCAAATCTTGGTTGTGTAAGCCAAGTTCTTATTCAAAACGTAAAACAATAATAACTTAAAATTTCAGCAACCTTTTTAGTGTTTTTTTTTTTTGTTGGGTCAACCGAACGCTGACGTGTAATAACTTAACACTAATATCCTATACGTAAATGCTGATGCAACCGAATATAAAAGGTGGAAATTTTACACAGTTTTTACCTGTTCAAATCCTTTAGAAGACCATCACAAAAATAGTGCCCGATTTTTGTAAATTAAGTTTTGTGAGAGGGATATAACGTCACCTAAAAGAAAAGAAAAATTTTCTTCACATAAATAAAAGATAAAAACACAAAAAGTATGTATTTATTTTATTTATGTACTTTTGAATTTATAGCTTAATATGTTGACAGATAATAAATTAAAAAAAGAGACTGATAACTAACATTTATCAATTTTAGCAGCTTTTTTTGAAAGATTTTATTTCTTATACAAAAAATATCAATTGCATTTTTCTTAGAATATTATCTTACATTAGCAACAAAATTTTGATAAGAATGAAAAATTTTAGAAGTCAAGAAGTATATCATCTGTACTCGAAATATTTTTGGTCAATATTTTGAATTACCTGCCATATCGAACAGAGAGAGCTGAAACATGTAATATTTGCAATTTACACGAAATGGAAGACATATTACACTTTGCGGCGACTTGCCCTATACTTAAGTAGATTAGGCGATACCACTTCGGGAAAAATAATCTCACACAAGAATAATTTTTCAACTATCTGAATGGTGCAAATTGGACGCTGCTCTACAAATTTATTATTGAAGCAATGAACTACAGAGAAAAAATCCACAAAGAAAATTTTTTTAAATTCTAATGATCTATTTTTGCTAGTTTGATTTCAATACACGTAATGTAAAGTTTTTAAAACCATTTGCTATTTTGTGTTAACTAAACTTAAAATTACTTTTATTAGCTATTATGTTTTAACTAAACTGAAAGTTCCAATTTTTTGCTATTTTGTTTTAACTAAACTGAAAGATACATTTTTTTACTAATTTATTTAAACTAAACTAAAAGTTCCAAACAAACTTAATTTTATATGCCAACTAAATCTTAAATATCACAAGAAACAAGCAACATTAATTTAATAACAAAAAGTACAATGAAATTATCACTTTATTTGAAATTTAAAAAATAAAATAAATAAAAATACAAACCGTGTAAGAAATGTGCTTCGTCGTTAAAGAAAATTTAGTTTGAAAATTTGCCGTCCACCACCTGTTGTTCAAGCACCTAATTGACATATCTACGACGTTGTGGATGGTCAATTGGCTTCAGTTGTTGTGTTAGCTGAAGCTGCACTTTCTATGGTGTAGAATCAAATAGGTGTAGAATCAAATGCAAAATACGCCATAAAGTGCCGTAAGACAGTTACAATATCCGTATCAATCCAATCTCTTCAAATTTCTTCGCAATATGATAATTGCTTGATTAGTTAGAGGATTATGTAAAGCATAATGTTCTTTTAAAGCACGATATGTGTCTGTGGCAGAATCACCATTTTTGTAGTCGGTTTTAATAATTTGTATACGTTGTGCGTTTAACAACTTATTTTGACAGATGTGGAATTCTAGCCTTAAGAATTTAGTAAACTTCATTTATCTTTTGCTACTTTTTCTTTTTTATGAACTGCTTATTCCGATGCACAGTACAAGTATATAATAAATACCGGAATATGGATTGATTTAAGAAAATTAGAAAGTAAGACATTCATAATTTTAGCGAATATGACTTATCCTTAAGTACCTTTTAAGAAAAAATCCTTTCTGAATAATGTTTGGTGTTTGAAGGAACTTTAATAGATTAAATAACACAAGAAACTATAGGTACTTTGCCAAAAATTTGGTTCTAACTTAGTTTTAGGGAGAATATTTTCCCAAATTTTTGGAGCATTCAAGTGTCTGTAATGTCTAGCATAACTCGAAAACTTTGCTGCAAAAAACGGTCTCCTAGGTTTTATAAAAGCCTCTTAGTGGTTGGAAAAAGTTATAAAACTTTCAAGTTAACCCAATGGATCTATATTTTTCTAAGTGTAGCGGTAACTTAATCATTAATCAAATCAAATCAAATCTAAATAATGACATTTTTTCACAGTGCGATGACAAAAACTGCTGATTACAATAATTGTTCGTATAAATTAACTTGTATATAGCTTATATAGTTGACCCTAGAAATTTTACATCAAAAATATCGAATAAAGTTGCTGTAACATTTGCCAACGCAGCTTATAGAATTGGGATTTCTTTGTACCTTTAAAAATAATTCATACATGAATATACTTAATATTTGTACCTTTAAAAATAAGTCTCAAGCTTTTTGGTCTAAGCAATAATACATAATTGAACTAAAATCCATACCAATTTTTTACCACGAAATTAACAAGTTGGTACATGTAAATTGTATATGCCAAGTTCTTATACAAAAGTTAAAATAATTATAACTTACAATTTCAGGAACCATTTTAAATGATTTTTGATTGCGTGGAAGTCCATTACAAAATATTGCTCAATTTCGAAATCACACTGCAAAATAAATGAAAGAAAAAAAATTATCTTCACTATGAATAAAGTCTTCACTATAAATAAAGTTAAAGATGAAAAAAAAGAAGATGTATTTATTTAAAATATGTACTTCTGCAATTTATAGCATAATATATCGAAAGAATGTTAATTACGTTAACAACGAAATTTTGCATAGAATTAAATAATTTTGAAGTGAATACCATAATCTTTTCTAGAAATATTTTTGCGTAGTATTTCTTGTAGATTCTATTTTTCTATAAATAAAACGTAACTTTTATTTTTTTCAAAATTTTATCAGACATCAAAAACTGTGTTCTTCGTTGCGTAAAATTAATGGTACTTTTTAGTAAAATATTCAGGGTGAGAAATATTTTATTATATAAAAAAATTTTTTATTAAATTCACTAGAATTATTATTTCGTGCTATATTTGAAGTCAACCAAAATTTTCACTTTTTTAACTTCCTATAGCAACTTTTTGTAATTTTTGCAATTTATTGAACTCAAAACTTTGACGTTTCTCAGCGTTTCAAGGCCCTCAGAATCTTAGTCGAAAATATTTAGAGATATAACTCTGTGTGCGTGTGCGTACGTTCGTACATACGTACGTCCGTTCGTTCATGATGCCATTTTTTGTCGTCCTTAACTTAAGAATCAGTAAAATATCGACTTTAAATAAATTTTGTTTTACAAATCCTAACCTCGAAAGTTGCAGAAAGGGCTTCCAAAAAAATGGAGTGGATGTTTTTTAGTATATGAATTTAAAAAAAGTGACAAAAATTTGTTAATCCCATACAGATCTCTGTGGACGCATGCAAACAAAGTCATTGGAAAGATCAAGGTATTTTTTATTATTGAAAGATGATTATACCAGCTATAGAGAAGTTTATTTAAAAAAAAAAAGTGAGGTTCCATCTTTGATTGAAAAATATCTTATTAAGTTCAGTCTCTTTTTAATAAAAATATTAAGGTACTTAGATCAGACAACGGATTGGAGTTCTTAAATAAACAAGTTGAAGATTTGTTGGCAAAACGTGGAATAACACAACAGTTGTCGGTTCCGTATAGTTCTCAAGGAAATGGACGTGCTGAGAGGGACATGCGGTTTGTTGTCGAAACAGCAAGATCTATGTTACACGCCAACAACTTGCCTCTTTAGCTATGGACCAAAGCTGTCAATACTGAATCGTTTCGGACCCTGTCCTATCAAGAACAAGAGTCCATATGAGCTGTGGTTTAAGGAAACTCCCAGTATAAGTAACTTGAGAATTTTTGGTAGCGATGTTTTCATTTATATTCCCAAAGAGAAGAGACAAAAATGGGATAAAAAGGCTTTGTCAGGAGTCTTTGTTGGTTATCCAGATAACAGCAAAGGATATCTAATAAAGTACACCTTTCTCGTGACATTATGTTCAAGGAGAAGACAGCTTTAAATCTTGGAGTGAACAAAGAGAGTGTAGGGGAGCCTAATAAACAACTTGGAGTTGCTGATGAGTTGTAAGAAGGTGCAATGAAGACAGATGAGATGAAACACAAAGAAGGAAGCGAAGATGATCGATTTAGTTCGCAAGATGAAGAGGAACCTAATCCAGTTCAGATAAATGAAATGATTTTTTCTGAAAACAATGAAGGAACTTCATCAACAGGAATCGAAACTTAAACGTGGCAAATATACAAAAAAAAACCACTAGAACTGCACAGTCTAATATTAAATCTAGCCTTCGCAGCAATGAAAATTGGGAACCAGGTGCTTATGGAAGTCTATTTTCTGCTATTAATGAAGGGCATGCTTTTATGGCTGGGATGTTAGAGCCATTTAATTACAATGAAGCCATTAAATCAGAGAATTCACAAATGTGGAAGATTGCTGGATGAAGAAATGGAAGCTCATCGTTTGAACAAGACATGGGATTTAGTGAAGTGCCCTACAGATAGAAAGGCTGTAGCATGCAAGTGGATATATAAAGTAAAACTTTCTGCACAAAATACTATAGAGCGATATAAAGCTAAGCTAGTTATCAAAGGTTATTTTCAAATAGAAGTAATTGACTTTAAAGAAACATTAAGCCCAGTTGCCAAATTTACTTCAATACGGGCAATTATAGCTTTAGCTGCTGTAGACGTCTTTTATTATACCAATTTGATGTCAAAACCGCTTTTTTGAATGGAACTTTAGAAGAGGAAATTTATATGACACAGCCAGCGGGATATGATGACAGATCAAGGAGAGTGTGCAAGCTGAATAAAACACTATACGGTCTCAAACAAGCTTCAAGAAATTGGAACCTGACAATGTATTAACTTCTCAATCATTATAACTTTGAAACGTGCGTCGCTGATCCATGTTTGTTCGTACTTCGTAAAGAGAGCAGAATTGTTATCATCGCGCTTTATATAGATGATGGGCTTCTGGCAGCAAATGACATGAGGGAAGTTGATGACTTGGTTACCTACTTGAAGAAACATCTTGAGATCAAGATAAGTGAAGCAAGCTACTATCTTGGTTTGGAACTGAAGCGAAACTCTATGGGAGAAGTCCATGTTTTCCAGTCTGGCTATATACAGCGACTTTTAAGCCGTTTTAACATGGCAGATTGAAAAGAAGTGTATACACCATGTGAAGCCTACAACAAATCCTCACTTCTCTGTGAAAATTCTGTGGATGTATCAAGCTTTTCTTTCCGAGAAGCGGTTGGCTGCCTGATGTATCAGGCAATTGCTACTAGACCAGATATTTCGTATGTTGTTAAAATCCTGAGTAGATACTTAGATAACCCAGCTCCACATCATATCAAAACCGTGAAACGAGTCTTTCGTTACTTGAAGGCTACACAAAATATAGGTATATTTTTCATAAAACAAAGTAATTTTAATCTCTTATTTTACAGTGACTCTGATTATGCTGGCGATGTTGACACTCGACGATCAACTAGCGGATACGTCTTTTTACAGGGAGAGTCACCAATTTCTTGGGGATCTCGAAGACAACTATGTACAGCGTTATCTTCAACTGAAGCCGAGTATGTGGCAGCATCAGAAGCCGTAAAAGAACTGATGTGGTTGAAAGTTCTGCTCAGAGATCTTCTACATCATGATACTGTACGGGCAATGCTGCATCTAGACAACCAAGGAGCTTTGAAGTTAATTAAAAATCCTGAATACCATTCGAGGACCAAGCACATTGATGTCCGTGCATTTTATAAGAGAAAAGTATTTTGAAAATTTGTTTGAGATTTGCTATATTCTGACTAATAATCAGTTTTGTCCAAAAAAAAACTACACAAAACGATTAAAACTGATAAAAAATCGGTTTTGACTTAAGTTCTTCAGAACAATGAAAGATATTGATTTCAAACTTTATTGTTATCGAGTGACGGACACGAATGTCAAATTATTAGTTCGGGTCGCACCCAACTTTGTTTTTTTTTTAACTGCTATTTTTCTTTAATGTTATTATCTGTATCATAAAATGTATGTAAAATAATAAAATACCAAATTTATATAAAATACACGAACACTCACACATCTCTGTAAAAAAAAGAGGCTGGGATGCGACCCACACTGATAACTTTTCATCCCGTCTGTCGATTTGTCTTGCTTAAAAGTTTGTCTATATGTAGTCGTATCAATTTTAACCAACTTTGCGTACTATTTTTTGTAGATTTTATTTTTTTATGAAAAAACGGACTGTTGGAATTTTATATAAAAATTACTGCATATTGAAAACAATATTTTCTGTGAAATAAAATAAGTTTGAAGCCAATATTTTTAATTTTTGAAAAGCTATTTGAGCCGAAAGTAAATTTTTACCAAGTTTTAGTATTGTTTTTTTAGAGTTTTATTTTTTGTAAAAAACTGTAAATTCGAATTTTTTAAAAATTTTACCAAATGTTGAAAACAATATTTCTTATAAGATAAAATTAGTTTTAAGCCAATATTTAAAATTTTTGAAAAGATATTTTAGTGGAAAATCAACTTTTACCAACTTTTGTCAATTTTTTTTACGGTTTTTATTTTTTTGTACAAAAACTGTCAATTCGATTTTCTCCAAAATTTTACTGAATGTTAACAACAATAGTTTTTAAAAGATAAAAGTAAATTAAAGCCAATATTTCAGAGTTTTGAAAAGATATTTGAGTCGAAAAATAATTTTTACCAACTTTTATACATTTTTTTTGGTTTTTATTTTTTGTAAAAAAAAAAATGTCAATTCGATTTTTCTCAAAATTTGTCCTAATGTTGAAAACAATATTTCTTATAAGAAAAAATTAGTAAGAAGCTATTATCTCAAAGTGTTTAAAAGATATTTGAGTCGAAAATCATTTTTTACAAACTTTGACACATTTTTTTTAGGTTTTTATTTTTTGTAAAAAAAACTGTCAATTAGGGTTTTCTCAAAATTTTATCAGATGCCAAAAACATTATTCGTCGTTGCACAAAATTGTTTTAGAGATGAAATCATATTTCAGTCGTAAAATTTTGGAGGTTACAAATTTTTTTTTTTAGTTTTTTTGGTTTATAAAAAAAACCATTATATTGATTTTTTAAAAAAAATATACCTGTTTTGTATCACGTTACAATATATTATATAAAATTTAATTCAAGTCTCTAGCGTTTTTGGTTCGTAAGATATTTAGGGTTAACCAAAATTTTCACCTTTTTTTTAAACTGCTATGGTAAAAAAACCACTCACTCAATTTTCTTGAGAGCCCTTTCTGCATCTTTCTGCCTTATTATCTGTATAACAACATTTATTTGAAGTCGATATCTCTTCTGGTTCTTGAGCTATGGACAACGAAAAAAACGTCGCGAACGTACGGACGTACGGACGTACGGACGTACAAACGTACGTACACACGCACGCACAGACACCTTTCTAAAAATCTTTTATTTCGACTCTAGGGACCTTGAAACGTCGAGAAATGTCAAAATTTTCAATTTGACAAATCGGACCCATTACAATAACTTCCTATGGGAAGTTAAAAATACTACTAAGAGTTTGAAAAATTGATTTACGACTTGAATATTAAGGCAACTATTAAAGACATTGGCTTTAAACTGATTTATCTTTTTATAATATATTATTTTCTAACATCAAATTATTTATACAAATTTTGAATATCTTTTCAAAATTATTTCACTCCATACAAAACATTCAATCGGCATTTTTAAGAATCCTTAACCTTTCAAAAATACTACCAAAGATTGGTTTTCCATTGAAATGCCTTAGAAACAAAACAGATATTGAAATAAAAATTTCAAATCAAATGCAAAATATTGTTGTCAATTTAACTACAATTTTTGAAGAAAATATTTTTGACACCTTAAAAAAACGAAAGCCTTCAAAAACAACTAATTGAATTTTCTTTTTATTGACGAACCTAGTTACTTGCAATACAACTTTTTTTCTAATTTAGCAAAGGTATTTTCACCTGGCACTGTTTTGAAATAAGAATAAAAACGTACTTAACAATTTTGTTTTGTTTTTTCCGTAATAAATTTGAGACCATATTTTTTTCAGATTCCACTTAATAGTTTTTGTCAGTTTATCACATCTTTTTGAAAGCTGTTCATACACTTATATCTCTTTCAAGTGTTTATAAAAATGTTTGCAATGTGGCACAGGATTGTATTCCATTGTTAAAACCTACTTAGCCTATGTATAGCTATCTAACGTATTTTTTGTTTGAATAAAAAGAAAACTTCATATTAATCTCCGTCTTGAAAGTACCTTTAATTGAATAGCATTCAATTATGCACCTTTTACTTAATAGATATTTTCTTTTATTAAAAGATTTTCGTTTTTATTTTTTTCGTTAAAGAATAAGCAGCACGAGCCAAAAACTGTTGGATGCTCTGTCGAACGTGCCAAATGTGCAATAAATTAAAACAAGATGAAAATCCTCATAACGACTTTCTTAACAAAAATAAGAAAAGAAAAAAAAAACCAACAACCAACGATGAAAAGAAAAATCATAACACACCATCATCTCTCCTCTCAAAATTACCATCAAAATCCATACAAACAGCTGCAGCACTGCATCTGAACCAAACGCGCAATTTTTATCTAAATATACAACAAAATCTTAAGCCTCTATGTGAGTATCTATAAGGCAACCTTTTAAAACCTCTAGTGCAATCTCTGAAGAGCCCCCTCTCTCAATCTCTATCAGTGAAATCCTAGGTGCAAACATTGAACCCTTAACAACACACATATCAAATAGCTCGCTCGGAATAGCATGCGCTATAAACTAACGGATCTAGGTACATAACCCAACAAAACAAAAATACATAATCAAAACAATTTCCAAATTCAATTCAAATCGATAGAATAATAGAACCTCTCCTCGGCCCTGTCCCTAAGGTTTATCAAAGCCAAGCACAGCACAGAACACACATCTGCCACCCATCCAGCCGGTCGGTGGTTAAATTCATCATCAATCCGCAAATCTACCTGGCAGCCCTTTTAATTTTTTGAATACCTTCCAACAACCCCAATCCATAGGGGAACATCAACATAACGTGCATACGGCACTGAAAGAACAATACCGCACAACACACAAAGACCGTAGACCGACAATCACCGCCACGTCGCGATCAGTCGGGTCCGTCCACCAGGTAGCTCATTCGCCACCGGTTGCAGTAGTGCGCGCCAAAATAAGCAAACAATAAGAATAAAAAATCCTTCCAAATTTGTCACAGACACAGATTTCAATAGCCGAGCGAGTGAGAGAGCTATACGGAAATCTGCATGCAGAGAAGAGGAAATAGCTACAAAATCTCTCCGGAAGAGAGTCAAATTGGCACGATCCACAATTCAATTGGAATAATTCAAATTGGAACAGAGAAATGAATGAAACTCTACTCTCTCTCAATGTTCACCGATCGCAAAACGAGACGATCATGAATCAGTGCCCACTCAGAGAGCAAGAGAGAGATTAAAACAGAAAAAATATTTAAAAAAACGGGACTCTCTCTCCTCCTTGAACTCACACCTGTTTACCCCACCAATGCATTTGTGTATGATCATGAGATCGCTTGTGTTTCTGTTTCACCCCACTACTAACGTCGCATTACATGAACACAACTCCACCCCTCCAGGCATACGAATACGATCAGCAGTGGCCGAAGCACAAAACACAAAATGATTGAGGAGAAATATAGAGAGAGTGAGAGAAATCTCTGCGCTCTGATTGGATGATCAGCACGTGTGCGATCAGTACGATTATCGCACAAAACTAGTGGAAGGGGCTGCATTCGTATAAAGAGGAACTGGATGCCGGTAGTTGCATCATTCCAGGTTTGTCTGCCCTGGCGGAGAGAGTGTTGATCGTCAAGAGGAATTTACTTGCAATTGGATTAATTTTATACAATCAAAAATGGATAGACACAATTTTAGCAGATGCCCGCTTAAAAAGCGTCCCATAATGCTACACGACATTGAGCCCTTGGATAATGGTAATTCACATCAACGAATCTATATATCTCGACATAGTTTACTAACTCTACACATCTTTTCTTCCTTTTTGCAGATGAAGGTCCAGTAGATTTAAGCGTAGCTACAAATAAATGGATTAAAGCAGAGGAGCCCTGTGATCTTCAGAAGGAGACCGCTCCACATGACGAACTAGCCCAACGAATATACGAAGAAACTCGAGAGATAGCTCGTGCCTTTCCCGATGTCTTCACACGAGAGGAAATCGCACGGAGTTTGATGCGTCTTGGATATGGAGAAGTGAGAATAAGAGACGAACAACGGCGACCGGAGTCTTTAGGGTCTGCGGACTCATGTCTGGACACTCAATCCTACTACGACAACTATAACAACAATTCCACAAAGCTAAATACATTGGACTACAGTGACAGCACGCCGACAGATCTCAGTCGAGAATCACCGCATTCGCTGGAGAATGTCTCAATGTATGAAGAAGCCTTTGAACCTGAGGATCTCACAGTCAAACCAGCCCCGATCAGTCGAAGGATTCTTGGAGATAGCAATGTGCGGCAAGACATGAAATCGGCCAATGACCGCTACTACCAGTGCCATACTTGCAACAAATGCTACTCCACCTATCCCGGCTTGGTGAAGCATCAACAGCAGCATCACCATTGCGACTCGGACTACAAAGTCATCCATGTGGATGTGCCAATTGAGGAGAAGGTCATAAAGCCAGTTCAAGTTCCGCGTTACCATTGCAAGGACTGTGGCAAGTCCTACTCGACGTTTGCTGGACTTTCGAAGCATCAGCAGTTCCACTGTCCCAGTGCAGAGGGCAACCAGGTGAAGAAGGTCTTTAGCTGCAAAAACTGTGACAAGGTCTATGTCTCCCTGGGCGCCCTGAAGATGCACATTCGAACACACACTTTGCCCTGCAAGTGTCCAATCTGCGGCAAGGCCTTCTCGCGGCCATGGCTATTGCAGGGACACATCCGAACGCACACCGGTGAGAAGCCCTTCACTTGCCAACATTGCAACCGAGCTTTCGCCGATCGCTCGAACTTGCGAGCCCACATGCAGACGCACTCCGATGTGAAGAAGTACTCGTGTCCGACGTGCACGAAGACCTTCTCAAGGATGTCTCTGTTGGGGAAGCATCTTCAGAACGGATGCAACTCATCGTCAACCCAAAATGATGGATTCTATAGCAACAATAGCGATCTCAGTGGAGAAGAATCAAATAATGGCATTCCATACAATATGCCACCAGAGGAGCAACATCTTCAATTTCAGCAGCATGTCGCAGAGCGATTTTATCTACCAATCAAAGAAGAGGGCCGTCATTAGGAGGAGGAAAATTAGATTAATTATTTTATTTATAAAATTATGTATTTATTTTATTGTAGTTTTTAATAATAATTGTAAACAGCAGCAGCATCAGATCACAAACAAGGAAGACACCAAAAATTAGCAAGCCTTAGGTATTTATTATAATTTATTCCACTATTTATTTATTTATTTATTATTTTTATGGTCTCTTATTAACTTTTTTTATTTATTCTCATTTTTATTTATTTATTCTTTCTCTTTTTATTTATGTATTTTTGTTTGTTATTTTATTTTTTATTATTTATTTAAACTGTCGACAAATTATTTGTCTAGTCAAGTATAATTATATTTTAGTTTAAACAAATAATATAATTTATTATAACAAATCAAACTCAATTAAATGTAAAAAGTTTTGTATGTGTTTATATTAAAAAATTTGTTAAGTTTTATTTATTATATACGATAAACTATATAATTTAGATTTATTAACAATTTTGTAAATTAAAAAAAACACTGAACTTGAACTCAAGCCTCGAATTAAATTAGTTTTAAGATATTAACACATTGTTTGTACTTATTTTGTGTAACTTAAGATGTTTTATAGTTAATGAATGAATTTATATATCTTTTGTAAAAATGTTTTGTTTTTTTTTATTGTAACGAATTTTAAAAGAATTAATAAAAATTGTTGTTGAATGGTAAAAGGTGCGTTTTTTAATTATATCTTTAACAAAAGTTGTACTATTTTGATTTCGAAAAAACTTTTTAGCGATAGCACCTTTTTAAGATTTTTGTATTTATTCTTGTTTGTTTACGTACTTGAGGTTTTTGAAAGAAATCCCTTCACAAATGTCTTGGTTATTATATTGGAATACAGAAATTGGGGCGTTTGTAAACGTTTTAATATTTGAAGGTACGTTTACCAATTTGAATAACTTTTTCCAACCAGTTGATTAGTTTATTTTTCTTATTAGCAAACAAATTAAGTAAAAGTTAAGAATTCATTTTCAGCTCAGGTATGTCTTGCAAGATCTAGCGACATCTGTGAATGTTTGAGTGAAATCTTAGAATCGAGTGTTTTATTTTCAAAATTATATGTATTCAATGGGATGGTTGAAAAAAGGGATGAAGAAAAATACAAAAAATGGCAAAAGCCAGGATATTTTTCTTCCAAAAATATGAATGAGTCAAAAGAAAACTTATAACTTTATAAATTCTCATAGGAAGTTATTGTAATCGGTCCAATTTACCGAATTGAAAATTTTGACATTTCTCGACGTTTCAATGCCCTAGAATGTAAATAAAATATGTTTATAGAAATTTCTGAATATGTGCGTACGTTCGGGAAGATATTTTTATCATACATTCTTCACTTTACAACCCGCAGAAATATATCTCTCAATTTTCTTATGTACAGAAAGTGGCAGAAATGAATCAAAACAATTTAGTAGAGGGTTTCCCAAAAATATCTCACAAATAAATAAAGCTAGCTAGATATTTTGTTATTATATAGTGTGACATGATATATTTAAAAAAAATTATTTAACGGTTATTTCATAAGTGAAAAAACTGACAAAACAATAAGTCGAATATTTTATAAAAAAAACAGCGTTTTTGACATCAAGAAATTTTTTTATAAAAATCTAACAGCCAGTCATTTCATAAAAATTCAAAAAATACGCAGAATTGGTAAAAATTCATGTACGATTCTGGATAATAAATGAAGGTATTGATTTAAAAATTATTTCAATCTGTGATAAATTTCCGATGTGTATTTTTTATATAATAAATACAAACTTATATCTCTTGTAAGGACTCTAATTTCACTGAACGAACTGCATAAAGTTTTGGATAGAATGAAAAATAACAAGGCATCTGGTGTCGACGGAATCCTTTCCGAATCTTATAAATTCGCCACTTTACAGTTTAAAAACTACTTGGTAGACTTCTTTAACCAACTCTACGATGATGCCTCCGTTCCTACCTGTTTTAATAAAGCGACTATCTATGCCATTTTCAAGAAGGGGGAGACAAGCGTTGCTGAGAACTATAGGGGCATATTTATCCTAAATACGCTGCGAAAACTTTTAAGCTCAATTCTCTATGAGAGAATTATCAGATGGATTGAGTCAACAAACCGCTTAAGTATTTTTTAAGCAGGGTTTCGGATAGAATTCTCTACTATGGATCATATCTTCACGCTGTCTAGTATTGCATCAAAGTATTTGGAGAATTCTAAGAGGCTCTACGTTTGCTTCGTAGATTTTAAAGCGGCCTTTGACACGGTAAATAGGCAAGCATTGATCTACAAGCTATAATCTATAGATGTATCTAGGAAATTTCTCCTATTATACTCCAAATTCCTGGATTTAACAACTGTCGCAGTTTGGAATGGTAGAAACTTATCGGAATGGTTGGAGACGTCTACGGGTCTTCCCTAAGGATGCATTCTCAACCCAATTTTGTTTGCCCTTTATATCGATGCTGTCACTGACGTTCTTTCGGGAGGTGTATTTTTTTCGGGCTCCTTAGTCAAAGTTTTACTGTATGCTGATACACCAAATGCTCTGCAACTGCAAATCAACAGACTTCAAGACTACTGTTCAACTTGGGGCCTAAAAATCAATGCATGTAAAACAAAAGCTACCGAGTGTTCAAAGCAACAGTCAATACTTGTATATGTTATGGGGTGCAAGCATTTGGGTACGCACAACATGAGGAATTCAAAAGTATCCAGAGGTTCTTTTTCAAACGACTATTCCGATTACCTAACGCAACACCAACGTATGCTTTACATGTGGAGTCAGGTTTAGCACCGATTTACACCGAAAATCTTAAATCCCATGCCAAATATATGACTACAGTAGTGAAAAGAGAAAACGGACTACATAAGTCAATTCTGTTAAGGCAACTTCTAAGAAACGCAACACCCTTTCAAAGAATGGAACCATCTTCCTGCGGCACAAAATGTAACGCTTCCTTTAACTGAAAATAACGTACTTGATGACATGATTGCTAAAACTGATAATGCGATATATTTACAATATCTAGAAAGGGCATCCTTTTCAGAAAGTACAAACATTTGCAGGAACCTGAACCACCAATTGTCATCTGATATGAGTTGTTTTTGCAAGAAACTGACTGCAGAAGCTATCGGTATCTTCTTTAGGGCTAGAGTCGAAATATTTAATCTAAACTTTGTGCCTTATAGATATGATTTATCACAAATCTGCACCCTCTGCAATTTAAGAGAACTTGAAGGTACTCACCATTTTATAGCAGTTTGCCCAATATTGCAGGAAATAAGGCGATTATATTTCCAAGCCAGTTTTTTTACTTTGAACGAGCTTATTGATATTCTCAACGGATCAATTGGTTGGGTAAATCTCTTTAAATTTTGTAAACATGCGTTGCCATATCGCAATAGTTTTTGAACCTTTAGAAATATTCTACTAGCCTAAAAAAAATAACAAAAATTTGTGTTTCAAATCAAGTGAAAATTGAATAGTAGATATTTAGGTGTGCTCCAAGTCATTAAAATTGCATAAAAAGCTTTATATCTTTCAAATATTTGTGTTTCAAAACAAGTGAAAATTGAATAGTAGATATTTAGGTGTGCTCCAAGTCATTAAAATTGCTTATAAGTGTAATAGGTATCTTTCAAATTAGAAATATAAAATGTATCTTAACATTATCTATCATTAATATGATCTGCTATAAACTAATTGGATTTTAAATAAAAACTACACCTTTTTTAAGATTCGCTTTTTTAACAATTTTCTCTTTAAAAGTCGAATGAGTGAAGAATGAATAAAGATTTAAAAACTTTTATATTTTACTTATATGTATTTTAGTTTAAAAAATTGTCTATCAGGAAGCTTTGTCATGTCCTTATGTTCTTAGTTTTAATAGAATGTAAAACTTTTATATTGTAATAAAGAAATTTATCTTACTATCTATTTACAAACTTTCAAAAAATGCTCCTTAAATTGGTAAGAATTAGTTTTCGACTCTTTAGCAAATATAGATTTTGAAAGCAAACTATTTGATTATACTCAAAATCTTGTTGGCAATTTTAAGTTTATTTTTTTTTTTAGAAGAATTCAACTGAAAACTTTTTTAACAAAACACGAAAAGTTGAAAAACAACACAAAACTAATAAGAAATGACTTTTGACTAATGGCATATAAATTACTAACTGTCATCAGTCACATCAATGTAAGGAAAATAATTTAAATCTTTCCATTTTAGAAAACAGGTCTTACAGGTCTTGTAAATAAATTTCCTTTTTCTGGTTTTGCTCGTATTTTCCTTCGATTTTACTTCTTAACTATTTAATATATTTTTTTCTCCAAGATAATGTTTCAGTTGTTAAATATAATTATCAAATCTCTGAATTGTAAAATGAGCGGTCAAAGACTTTTTGAAAATATTTTTTTCAAAATAAAGAAACTACTACTATCATCTAAATCAACACCTTAAAAGTTTCCTAAATTCTCCTTATTAAATAAAATAATTAAATGAGGTATTCCGGTGAGAACAAAGGTGTTGTTAGTGAATTACAACTCTCAAACATTCCTGTGAGCGAGTCATGTCAGGAATTTAAAGGACCTACCGTTGAATGCTGAATCCGAAAGGCAAATTTGAGAAAGTACTTTTCAGACAAGAATGGTTCTTGGAGGATTTGTTCCTTCCTGGCAAAGAATGTATCATATTTTTTCAGTACCAAATTTTTTTTTTTTTTTTCTGCAGAGAAATATTACAGATGCAATTTACAAAAAGAAAAACACTATAGTTTAATTTTTTTTTTTACAACAAAATGTACGTTTGAAATGAGTAAAAAACAATAGTCTAAGCGGTGAGCAGAGATTTTCGTTCGTGAAAGCAATCAGTTGATTATGAAGTTGTAGGTGGATTTAGTAATGTTGATATCAGATAGGTTCGTCTGAAAGAACGTTGGTGCGTATCCAAAAAAAATTGCATACAAAATATAACTTTTTCGAAAGTTGAAATAGGGATGGAAAGCCCTTCAAATTCATTGCATCTTGACTTCACGACATTTTGATTTAAAATATGGTTTCGACAGACGTGGTTTTTAGAAAACACTTGAAATTGTTCTTATCGACTTTCTGAGTTTAAATAAGACAGACAGGACTTTTTTTAAATAAATCTTCGGATGACATATGTAACCAAATGAAATAAATAGCAAATAAAAGCTCTTTCGATACCAGGGTATAAACTTCTTAAAACAATAAAAAGGTGGGGTCCGTGATTTTAAGGGACAAGGAAGCTACTTCTGTTATAAGGTAAACAGAAAGATATTGACTACATACAAATAAAAAAGCAGCAAATGTTGAAGTGATGCTAAACTCTTGACAACCGCGATTTAATAAATGAGTGTTATTGGTGTATTTGAAATGGGTTTTAATATCAACTTTTTGTTATGTATACAAATTTAAGGATTTTTAATTCCAAACCACAATAAAAGTCTCAAATGTTTAATAGTATTTTATCAATTGTATATTGTTCAGGTAATTTCTTGAAATGTATGTAAATTAAAAAGAATTGTATTTCTAGATCTAAAATTCTAGCTGACATTCGTTTGAATTAAAATAACTGTTTAATATCGTGATTTAAGGCCCGAATACTTTTTTGAACGTTATCAATTAAATCTATGTCAATTTTACCAAAACCAAAAAAAAACGCGCAAACAAATTTTTAAAGATTATAAATTTCGCTTCATTAGTTAACATTTTTGTATTAAGATGTAATTTGAGAGATTGTAGCTACATAGAAGCTGATAAAGTAATAATGACTTTAGTAATAATAACTTTAAATTGCTAGTTTAACATGTCTAGTTAAGGGATTTTTCAAAATTCAAAGTCATTTTAAAGATGAAGCAGGTCCATGGAAAAATATGGCGTAAAAGTATCTTACATACATCGGCATACAGATATTTGAAATTCCTAGCTACTTATCAGTTATCATCTTTAATGAAGTTTTTGAAGAGGCCTATAGGCCACTAAGCCCATATTTATGTTGAAGACGTGATGAAAAGCGAATCTTACGTTCTGAGCGGTGCGTAAGTGATGCCGTTAAACAAGCCAGAATTGATTTAAGAGCTGAACAATCTGCATTGAAAGAGTTTCAAGAAGAAGAGGAAGGAATACTCTATGCACCAATCATCGCCACCGGTTGAAAGGTAAGTTGACATTTTCATGGTTCAGAGGACTTGAAACTTTAAACGAGTTTTTCTCAGAACTCTATTTTTCAAACTTTCCTCCATCGTTTCGGAATCGTGGAGGTAATGCGAGCCCATTTTTTCGAGGTGGAGTTGTTCACATCGGTGTAACTCGTGTTTTTTACAATATTTTGAATTCAAATTTTATATTTACACTATCGAAACATGTTAATAAATGATAATAAACTAAATAAAGTTGTATCTACTTACTGGTCGTAAAAACAAAATCCTAAAAAAGCTCGTGTTTACGTCTCAAATTGTATACTTGACAATTTTGGTAAAGGTGATAACACGATCGGTCCTATAGGAATGGAAATAATCCCGAAATAGCCGATTTTGCGACTTTTGACGGTGGTGGATAACTTGTGACGTCAACGAGAGTAGTCCAACAGAACGATAAAGAAATCTTACTAACTATGATTCCGATATTAAACAATTTTTAGATAAGCAACCCAATTTTTGGTTAGGCAACCAAACCAAGGACCCCTCTCTTTAAGATAAGTATGTTTCCAATAGTCCAGAATATAAGCAGGCAACCCATATTTGTTCTCATCCTTATGCCATTTATAATTATATATATATATATTTTATTTGTAGCCAAATTTTGTGTTTACATTTTTCATACTTAAACCTATATTGCACAATTTACAGAGATTGGTATATATGCTACCTTACTACTGCCAAGTATATATTTTGTAATCAATTTTATAAAGCTTAAATTTGAGATTTGAAGGAAAAGCTACTGTTAAAAACCTTCATTAAACAAAATAAAAAAAAAAAACATAAAAGGCGTAGATGTGTTGAGAGAAGGGGTGGTTTCAACACGAAGGTGAATTCAACACGAAGGGATACAATACCCAGTTCAAAACAGCTTTTACAAAAGAAATATAATTTATGTAGGTACATAATATTTACATATCAGTCTTTATTACGAATAAATAAACAGTATTATTATTACTAGAATAATAAATAAATAAATGAATAAATAAATAGATAAATAAATGTATGAATAAATACAAAATTAAATAAATAAATAAATAAAAAAATAAATAAATAAATAAATAATTAAATAAATAAATGAATAAATAAATAAATAAATAAATAAATAAATAAATAAATAAACAAAATAATAAATAAATAAATAAATAAATATATAAATGAATAAATAAATAGATATATAAAAAATGAAAATATTAAATAGATCAGAATAAAATAAACAGATACAAAAAAGTTAATGAATATATAAACATATAATAATATTTGAAAAAAAAAACTTTGAAATGAATAATTTAATAGATAAATAAGTTACATACAAAATAACGTTGATATACAAAATAGATACTAAACAATTTGAAAAATAAATAAATAGATAAATAATAAATAATTGTATAATAATTAATAACAAAAAAACATTTATCAGTCTTCAATAAATAAATTAAATAAATTTGCCTATAATACACATTTTATCATTCTTAACAAAAATAACGTTTTATAACAAAGTTTAAGAAGCTAGATTTGAGATAAGGGAATTGTCGGAAGATAAACAAGAATTTATATATTTTTCACTTAATTTTGAAATTCTCATGGAGACCATTTCTATATTGGCTAAGGCGTGCAATTCGATTGTTGAAAAGCACCATGGAACATTTAGCATCATTTTCAGGAGTTTGTTCTGACAAATTTGAAGTCTTCGTATGTGACTTTTTGCACAATTTCCCCAAGCAGGTGATCCATAGAACATAATCGCTTGAAAAATTGCTTTGTAGATCAGTAGTTTGTTGTCACTACTCAACTTTGATTTTCTGTTTATAAATGGGTACAGTATTTTGATTGTTAGGTTCATTTTTTTAATAACTTCTTGTATGTGTGTACTAAACGTTAATCTCTTATCCAAATAAACCCCTAAATATTTAGCGCTTGACTTCCAATCTGTTTCATAACCGTTAAGAATAAGATTGTTACTTGGTAAGAAACAGGGTTTTCTTTTTCGAGAGAAAAAGACCGCCTGAGTCTTAGCAGCATTTATCTTTATTTTCCAGTCACTAAAGTAATCTTGTATTATAAACAGTGCAGATTGCAAGTTAGTTTCAATAGTGGAACCAATTGAATCTGAAGAATAAATACATGTGTCGTCAGCAAAGATGGCTGTTTCACAATTTTGAAGTCTTGGAAAGTCAGACGTAAACACGTTGTAGAGAATTGGACCAAGTACAGATCCTTGGGGGACCCCGGCGACACAGATAAAGCTTTGGGAAAGACAATTGTTAACGGACACAATACACTTTCTTGAAGACAAAAAAGATTATGTAACCGAATTTTTTGTAAATAACATTTAAATAACATTTAATTTGAACTCAAATAATAGAGTTGATTTTTAAAATAATTTATCTTAGATCATTGAAATAATAAAGGGTGATTGTTTAAAAGAAGTTTAAAAAAAAAAAAAACAGAAAATTCAATCGATAGTACGGTCCATAAAACTTAATGTTTAAAGATTATTTCATGCAAACGTTGACCTTGACTGCGCCTGAAATGGTCCACCCGCTTAAATGCTTCAATGTTGTCTTACAATTGAAGCCGTTTCGTCTGTATAAATATGAGCTTCAACATAGCCATACAAAAAACAGTCTAAAAAGTTGGATATCATCTCACGGTAGCGCTCACCATTCACAGCTACGTTACAATTCGCATCATCTTTGAAGAAGTACGGTCGAATGATGCCACCAGCCCATACGAAACTGTGACTTTTTCTGGATGCATTGGTAGCTTCATTACAAAATCGACAGAGACAAAAATGAGTTTCGCCGGACATAATTTTTCGGTAAAAAAGTGCATATTCGGCCTACTTTCCAAGAGCCCATGCATCATTCGGCTTCAATTCTAGGCATCACACCTAAATCCTCCCGCAAAATTTCCCAAGTTCTTGAGTAAAAGAGGCCGTTGCGTTGGGTCGATTAAATTGACCAAAAAATCAGAGCACGCATTTTGATAATAAATGTCATTAATTAGCGAGCGTTTTTCGTATGTAAGACGATTGTTGGTTAAATTATAGACCAAACTGAAGATGTTTGACAGTGAAACAAAACACGAAACGTGCGTCAGCAGTTTAAAGCAGTGTTGCCAAAAAGATACTAGCTAAAAAATAGCCCTTTACTTAAAAAATTAAAAAGAGAATAAGGAATTACTCTGCTTATTTGCTTTCAAAAATTAATGAATCAAGAAAAATTGATATTGGTATAAAATTTGATTCTTATTTCTTGTAACTTTAACACTTGATAAAAAGCAAGTGGATCATATTGAATAAACTGGAGACTCTATTAAATATATGAATTTGAAAATACAATCAATTAGAACAATTGAGAAAATATATCATATGTAACTTTATTAGTACGTTTAAAAAGACTGTGAATGATAAATAATTTTAAAAAAGAACAAACACTTCTTATAGGAGTCGCCATTATTTTTAGTTTCAAGAAAAAAAATTGAAAAATGAGTCTTAGTCCTTAAACTAATTTAAAGTAATTTTAAAGAAATTGTGCCACCCACTTTGCTTTTTATCTTTCTCTTCAATGTGATTTTTATTCAAAACTTCCAATATTAACAAAAAATATTATAGACATCTTAAAAAAAACCATCTAAAATTTTATAAACTCAAATTTAGCAACGAAAATGAAAACACCTATTCACTATCTTACAATGTACTTTACAGCTTTTTCTACAACTTTTGTTAAGACTCTTATCATTGGAAGTTGTTCTCTCTATTTTAATTTTAATTGAAAATAAATATGTTATAGCTCTATAACTGACAAAAATAACATTTTTTGTTTTACAAATACATATATATTATAAAGTTGTAGAATTTCAATATTTTATTAAATTATTTTAAAACATTTAATGAAATACCTAATTATTGCATAGATTTTCTGTTTTTTTCGTTACTCTTAAATTCACCTTAATTTAGAATTTTTAATGTTGAATGGCCATCATGTCGATGGTAGAACTAATGTTTGGAGTTTCTGCAATGATCCTTCTTTTAAAGTTGGGGACTTGGTACTTCGTTAAAGTGATCCATTCATCGTAGGTGACAAAATAATTTAAATAAGTGATTTGTTCCTTTTTTAGGGCTCAAAAAGAGCAGCTTATTTCTTTTAATTGAATGTTTCTAAACGAGTATACAATTTTGTCCATATACCACTAACTGTTCGGAAGAATTATTTCTTTATATAATTAAGTATTTCAAGCTGGTCATTTACCAGTGGCCGATTTTTACTCTACAAAACAATACACCTTAAGATTCGTACATGTAACTAACATTTGTGTCTAAAAAAGCAAATTGTTTGGCAAGCTTAAAATTGCACGTATAAGTACCCACATGATTGAACTAATTCACCATAATACTTCTTTGAAACTTTACATTAATTTAGGAATTCAAACTCAAAATAACACCTAAAAAGGATTAGTTACTGTATAGTAAATATATGTTTGAATAAAAACTTAAACATTCCCTAATACTTAAATTAACTTAAATCGCACATTTTAGTCCACGCATGTCAGAGAAAACCAAAGAAAATTCCTTAAACGAAGCATGCAAGTCAAGTAATTCATATAATAACGTATAGAAAGAAAACCCACCTATGTTTTGTATAATCCTAACTTAACTTTGACGCATACATACATATATATCAACCATAGTGCCAGACAAAAATAATTCCAATCCAAAATCATGCAACCACAATAAAAGAATACAAAAATACATGAATTCCCAAATGACATTTTCATGCGACAAAACTTTAAGCTGACATTTAATTCTGTCAACACTTCCAAATCACACACAAAATAAAAACTCTCACCTCTCAAACATTATGTATGTACTAACATATGTACAAACATATGCTATATGCATATAGAGGTATAAAATAACGCCTACATCTTTGCAGCTGCACAGCTTATTCCTTAAGGTGCATGCATAGGTATACAACAAAAAAAAAAAACACCACCACCAGAAAATCCAAATCCAAATCCACTTATTTCAAGATCAAATCTTTAAGCGCGTGAAAACTTAATAACAATTTGCACGTCACATGTAGCCCAGCAATACTATAACCACAAAATATATGCACTCGGATCGGAATAGGAAATAATAACATCGACATCTTAGACGAGAAACGAAGACAAAAATGCATTTTAATAAAAATATACAAGAATTAATCTGGAGAATCAGTAGTAAAAGCCCGGCTCATAGCAATCACATGCACTTTATCAATTATTGCCTCCGCACATGGCTCTGAGACTGTGAGACTTTAACTCTCGCCCCCTCTGAGCTATAATGTGGTGAATGGCGGTGCAGCAGTGAGACCGCAGTAATTCTTGCTGGAAATGCAATCAATGCACATGCGCGCGTGTTGCTCAGCTCAGCTCAGCTCAGCAGCGAGAGTACGTACAGAACGCTAACAATGCATATCTGATTATCCGCCAATTTAATTACAATTGTTGCAGAGCTTCAGTGTATGGCCGCCAGGGGGTGCAACTTTGTATTTATTTTTATTTTTATTTCAACGTGCGCGCAGTTTGTGGTATGAAGTATGAATCATCATCGGCAGCGATTGCGGCGGGCGGTGGCGCGGTGACACGCTAATGGGTAAACTTACTACTGCTTTAAAGTTTAATACCCCATCGCCATCAAATAGAGTCTATATTGCTCTGCGGCTTTGGTTGTGAACTACGACGGAGCACCGCAGCAGCAGCAGCGGCTCCACGGGCGCTCCTTTTTCACTTAAATATAAACCGTCCACGCATTTTCGGCACATTGTATACCAGCACTGCAGCAGTACCAGTTTGTGACCCATTGGCGCTGCACAGACTGTGCAGCATGATTAGAGTTAGATTTGTGGCGATAGAGGTGTGCACACCATGAATTCTGCAAAAAATGACATAAACAAAAGAATAACACAAACAACAACAACTATAAACTGCTTCCTGCCCTTGACTGCATGGAATTGGAATTAATTATTTCTTTTTAGAGATTCAAGAAATAAACATTTCTACTTTTTGGTGTGGTCGATCTGGAGAAAATCATGGAATGGATTTTGTGTATATTTTAATTGATTAAAGGTTTTATTTCAACCGCTGACAGTTTGACCCGAATTTCTAAGTGATGACGGTTATGGCAGGAAGAGTTGAAAATAATGTTTTCGTGCGAATGGTGAAATTTATCACAGTTGATGTGTTAAAGTGTGTTGTCAGTTAGGTAAACATTGAAGAATTAACTTTAAGACAATTTTAGCTGTTTTATGTTTTGATGTGTAATACAGGGAGAAAAATACAGTTGTTTGCCAAAATTAAATGTTTGCATTACGTAAAGCCTTAAAATAACTTAAAAAATGTAGAACATAAAACTATAGTAATTAAAAACTATTAAAGAAAAAACTATTTTTAATGAACGAATAGAATCTCATTTTCAGGTTTGTGTATCAGCTCTTTTGTTTTATTACTTTTTGTTTACAATTTAATGAAAGAAAATGTTTTTTTGTAGATTTTTAGATTTTTTTTTTAAACTAAACATTGGTCATTACTGCCAGATAATATTGAAAGCTGCAATGGATATCCAAACTCTCCTTGATTAGAGTGAACATGCTTTGATAAAATGTATACGATGGGACTGGCCGGCCAAAAAGAGGATGAAGCATTGCGATATTTAGTATGGTGATTGCTACCGACATAACCAACGCTTATTTGGATGCGCCGTTGTCATTGGAGCCAGATATAAGCAACAAATCTGGAGATATAGGTGCATTGACGCCCCAACAGAAGAGAAGAATGACCGAAACATGGGTATGTTCTTCGAGCTCTTAGACAAAATATATGAGCAGTGTTCCAGCTATGATAATAAAATTCTCCTGGCCGATTTTAATGCTAAGCTAGGAAGGGAAGACACCTTTAGTGGAATAATCGAGGAAAACAGCCTGCACGACAACACTTTCGCCAACGGATTCAGCCTCATCGACTTTGCTACTAGGCGAAACGTCATGGTAGCGAGTGCGCGTTTGCAACACCTCAACATCCACAAAGGAATTTGGAGTTATCCAGATCAATCTTCAGTCAACCAGATTGACTATATTGTGATCCACGAACTTTCCGAGGAGCTAACATTAACTTGGGCCACTAATTCGTTGTAGCCAAAGTAGAAGGTACAAGAAGGTACATCGTCAAACGGTTTCAATAGCAAGAGATCGTTAAATCCTTCTTCGACGGAGTAACAATTAACCTCGGATACACAATGTATGTAGAATCAGTAGCGGAATTGCCAAGATGCTGCTCACAAGCTCTATGAGTAGAAGAGGTGAGAAGAATACCGACTTCTCAGAAGAAAAAAGAGAGAGCATGAGAAGTGTGCGGCCAAAGATGTTGAGAGGTTCGAAAGCAAGAATGAATTTCGAAAGTTTCATGAACAGTTTAAACAAAATTTGCAAGTGTCTACAGAAACCTCGAACCGAGGGCTGCAAAGACGAAAGTGGAAACATCATAGTGGAGCCACAGTCAATGTTGAGTCAATAACGACGACGACGAACCGAATTCCGTTGGCAGGCAGGATGATCCATTGAACATAGAAGAAGAAAGCCAACAATCCCGTCCTACCGACTTAGACGAAGTAAAGATTGCCGAATCTAAGCTGAAGTCTAATAAATCCGCTGGAGCTGGATGGCTTGAATGCCGAGCCTTTTAAAGCAGCTGGAGATAAGTTGGTTAGGAGCATGCACCAACTTATCTGTCCTGAAAAAAGGAGACCCTCTAAACTGAATAGAGGAATCAGTATAATTAATATCGGTTACAAAATCTTCACTGACAGCATATGTGAAAGTCTAAAGCCAATTCTGAACACCCGATAGGTCCTTACCAGTGTGGTCTTAGACCAGGAAAGTCCACTGTCGATCAAATATTCACATTACAGAAGATCCTGGAAAAAAACCCAAAATTATCAAATCAACCTAATATCTTTTCATCGATTTCAAGGCCGCATATGACAGTGTCTACAAGGACGAGCTTTATTTAGCCATGTCTAATTTTGGCGTCATTTCTAAACTCTTCCAATTGAGCAGGATAAAAATATAGAATTCACGGTGTTTCATTAAGAACGGATTTTCACGTTAACACTAGAGGAACAACCTTTCAAAAGTCTGTCCTGGATTTAACGGTTAAAAAGGGTAAAATTAAAAAGGTAAAATTGTAGTACCCCTGGCACCCGTGCGAGAGGTCTTGCGTTCGATCCCTGCCTATGCCACTTAACGTTTTTTTTACGGGTACTCCCGCTTGCGAGGAATTGACAAATTCTCCAAGAGTAATTCTTGTCATGAAAAGTGCTTTCTCAAATTTGCCGTTCGGATTCTGCTATAAACTGTAGGTCCCTTCCATAGCTGACAACAGTACTCGCGCACAGGAATGGTTGATAGTTGTCAGTCACTAGGCCCTAGTTCTCAAACAAACTGTTGAGCCACCCAATTTATTTAAGGGTAAAAATGGACATGGCTGTCACTCTCAACAGACGACATTTTAAGGTAGTTAAGAACTTCGTCTACATAGGCTTCGCTATGAACTCAGCAAACAACACCAGCTCTGACATCAAACGAAGAATAACTCTTGCTAAACTGCTTTTTCTTTGAGCTAAGGAAGCTATTGAGTAGCAAAACTCATACTTGAGGGACGAAAGTATCGCTGTATAGGATACAGCAATCCGTCCTGCTATAGCTAGACTCGGTACTTGATGGAAAAGGTTGTTTTGTGAGGCCCTTGTTCACACAGGACTGTAGCCCCCTTAAGTAAGTAAATTAAGTTATTGTTAAGGGGTGAGTTTTCATAGATGGAAGAAATGGCCTGGCCACTGATGGCATGGACTTATTTTAGCTATTAAATAAATAGCTCTTAATAGCCAATTATGAAAAGAACGATGTTCTTAAAAGCAAATACATTTCTTTTTTATGAAAATTGAAGATTATTTTAATTTCTGAATTTTCTATTCTTGTTTTATTTTGAAACTATTGCTTGTGAATTTTTAATGAATAATTTGGGACTTCAAAAAGTAAAAGCACTGTAATTAATAGTCAAAAAAAGTTGTCATGAAATCCAAACTGCGAACTACTTCTTAGTGCATTTGTAAATGCAAATGATCTTCGAAGAGATTAAAATCAAAAATAGAATTGTATTGTGATCCGTTAAAAGAAAGAAAATTTCCTTATAAATTAATCAGCATTCGACGTTGACCTACAAATTCAACTGTAAAATAATACTAATCGTACCTGAAATATACCACACTGCAAATAACATTAGTGGTGTGGCCATCTATAAAGCCTTCCACCGCCGCGCCGCTGCTGGCCGAACCGTATTCATAGATCTCCAACTCCAACACAGAATATTTTGAGCGGAGAACCTTCTGGCAAAGATCATCAGCTCCATATTTGGAAAATCAAAGTGATGCCATTAGCACGAGTGCCTTCCTTTGGTGCAAACTATCGGTATCTATAAGAACTTAAGAATTCCGAATGCGTCCAGAACCAACTTATAGCAGAGCACACAAAATATCAACGCACGACTCCCAGATGGCGTTTTATTGCACTCCAAAAAGTCCCTCTCGCACCATATGCGGTAGCAGATTGTCTAAGAGTCCTCACAGTTCATTAATAACCGAACAGCGTATTATAAAAACGCCATCTCAAGCGCTTCAATTCTCTTTTTTGTTGTATTTCGAACTGTAAAACCGTGATTCAGCACATCATGAGCTGTAATGGTGGTGGTGGTAATTGTAATTTCCTTTTTTGTAATGAGTTAGTTCCCGTTAGAATATGGAATCATCTGCACTTGGAACAATATAACAATAATAAACTCCTCTTCCGAAAATTTCTCTTCCAGTTGATGTTTTTGTAGAGGAAGGAGAGAACCTACCTTAAATAACACAAATCCCAACATCCGTTATAACTCCTATCACACAGCGACACAACTATACAGCACAAAAGGAATAACACCAAAAGTAATCAAAAAAGTAACGAACAAGGAAACGGGCGAGTGATCTGAAACTCAGTCTCAGATGCCGCCGCCTACGCGCTTACACACTAAAGGTACACGCTTCACGCGTCTCCATCCCAGAGTTTCCTATATACGACGAGAGACCTCATCGTCATCATGCGCCGATGAGTAGGTATAATTTCCATGCGATTACACTAATTAGGCAGACGGCTTAAGAGACGCAAGACAGTCGGGAAGGAACTTGAAGCCATCTAAGATGGGGATGGCAAAAAGAAGATCGACTGATCTGTGAGGAACACCTTAAGCCGAGAACTGCGAGCTGTGCGCACTCGCTAACTGCTGCTGCTGCTTCAGCATCAATTCCATCTCGCTTCGTCTCGAGTGCATATTCGAGGAATCCACTTGTTTGTGCGGAAATTGATGATGAACCGAGCGTGGTACGATAAATTCATTTTGTTATTTTTTTATTTGCGTGCTCGCTGAATTGAACACTTTAGTGATGCTTGGCCAAGCCCCTTAGGACCTAAAAGATACCTACTTTAGTACATCAACCAGAGCGGGAGGATGTGTACGGGTATCTTTATAGAAGAGCGTTCGTTCGAAACATCAGGAAACCAAAAAAGGAGAGATTGATGGAGATTTTTGAAATCCGGCCGAAGACATCGTTTTTGTGTGCGCCAACGCAATTACTGATTTCTTTCGATGGAAAAAGTTTTCTTTTTTAAATTTCTCGTTGATCTTTTTTCTTTGAAAATTGGTTACGCGTTTCGACAGTTAAAAAAAAGGAGGCAGATGAACGAAGTTTAATAGGGTGAAGAAAAACAATATTTGAAAAATATACAAAGTGAAAACTAAGTGAAGTTCAGAAGATTGAGCATTTTTCTTACTTGGTTCTTTTTTAGAAATATAAACGAGGAATATTTATTTGTGCGTGAAAATTTAATTCTTGAACTGAGGTTAAATTTTGTATTTATAAAGTATTATTTTGTTTTCCTTTTATGATGTAAAATTTGTAAAGAGTTGCACTGAAAAAAGTTTATTTTTTAAATCCTTATTAAGTAAATCCTTTCAACAGCAAAAATAGTACTATTCCCGATATTTCAACAATCTATATTTACCATTTGATGATATATTAGAGATTTGCTTTATTTATTTAATTAGTTCTTCCAAATTAAGATTTAAGAAAGTGTTTTAAAATCCATCGGTTCGTTTTTGAGAAAATTCGAATATTCAATTTTTGACCAGAAAATGTGTACGTTAACTTTTTTTATTTTAAGTATCAACAAAATGAAAAAATAACGCCTAACTTAAATCAGCTTAAATCCTTAATTTTTAAGCTTAAACTCCAATCGACCAATTTTTATTGTTTACTAGCTGACCCGGCCAAGCGTTGCTGTGGAACGTTTTTTTGTTATTATTATTATTATTTATTTTTGTTATATTGTTGTAACCTATTAAAGGGAAACGATAGGAGAATATCAGACATAGGCACCTTGGAATCCTTGGAACAATTTGATTTGAGTGATTTTGAATAGGGAACAAGTTTTAGATTATCGATTTTGTAAAAGGGGGGGCGGGGGTGCATTTTTTGTAAATTTTTCATACTAAAAATCAATATTAAGAAACGAATCTCTGGAACAATTTAGAAGAGCCCCGAAACAATTGGGAACATGTTTTGGAATTTTGAATATTTTTAACAGAGTTTTATTATTATATTGTTAAGTTTTATTTGGACTTTATATCTTTATTTTTGAACATATTTGAATGAAACTTTGGAGCAATTTTATGTGAGTGATTATGGATATAAAAATATTTTTTAAATGTGGGAGTTTGTAAAGGGGGGGTTGGGGATGATTTTTTGAATGTAGGCATAATCATTATTAATTTTATAGAGTCGGAATCTTAAAGACATGTTGGTCTTTGCTGAAAGAATATAGCTTTGGCTTAAAATTTTTCGAGGGGGGCACTACGGAAGGTAAATATTATTTGTTTCGTTTTTGTGTTCCTTCAGCTTTATTTGTTAATGGTGTTGGACGAAATTTGGATAAGAGCTGGTAGATGTATGGTTTGACTTGGAACACTTTTTTAATTTTTGATTTTTGAAAAGGGGAGGCTAAAATATTTTTTACAACATCGAGATTTTTTTGAAAGATCGATCATCAGCGTAAATAAAAGGTTATAAGCCAAGTTTTGGTTGCTGTGCATGTGCTCAATCACGTTTTGTTAAAATGTAGGCTTAACAAAAAAAACAAAAAAAATTGGGAGATGTTTATTGGTTAGAACACTTTTTAGAATGTAAAAAAAAAATAAAAAAGTTGGAATTTCGAAAAAGGGGGGGCTAGAATTTTTTCAAATTTTGCTCATAGAGGTCCAAAAATTTGGAACAATGTTCAGAACAACCTGGAACAATTTTCAAAAAATAGAGATTGTCGGTTAATAAAAGGGTATAGCATCTTAATAGCCATACTCATTTTTTTAAGAGTATTTTGAATAATGTTTATTAAAAGTTACTTTTGAATCGAGATGAACAACTAGATACTTTACAGCCTGCTCCCATTTATTTGTGGTGCCACCTACATCGAGCTGATTGCTGGGAAGATAGCAAGATTTCCTTTTACGTGTACAAAAGATGGCTTGCGTTTTCCCAGCATTCAGCTTTATTTTCCATTTAGTATATTATTTTTCAAGTCCTTCGATCGCATGTTTAAGATTTGTCTCAATGTTGAGAGAAAATTCATGTGATGAAAATACTGCAGTGTCAGCAGCGGAAATAGCTGATTCAATTTGCGGTAGACTTGGAAAATGCAAAGCGTAAATATTGTACAAGGCCGGACCAAGTACTGAGCATTGGGGGACGCCGAACAAATAACAACCCAGAAACATCACAATTGACATGAACTTGATAACATTTACCGGATAAGAAACTCTGAACAATTTTACACAAATATATAAATATATAAATTCTTTTGCATTTGCATCCATAACGCTCAGTTTTGTGTTCCATTCTCTATTACAATGGTTTTTCATCTATTCAGCAATGCGTTTATTAAAATGGGAAACCATTGATCGAGAGAAGGGTTGACGGTAATTTGGCCAATTTTTTCGATGAATATTTCTAACTTTAATAAGTTCCAAGATATGTGTTGTTTTTTTGGAAATAGTTTCATCAACCGAAGAAGTGATAGCTTGCGTAAAGTTTTGTATTATAAAATCGACATCACCTTTACAAGTCACGTTTTCTAGGTTTGTGGTACTATTTTCAAGGCTCCTTTTAATTTTGATTTGAATGATTACCAATTTGCCTTTTTATGTCTAGGAAATATTGAATTTGTCTTTCGCCAAGAAAGATTGCAAAAAACTGGATTATAATCTGAACTTAAAGCATTAAACGAAACGGGTTCTGATATAAGACCTGGGATATTTGACACAAACAAATCGAGGACAGAAGGGACGCCAGGAGAACCTGCGGGAAAATAAGTTGGACAAGGTGGATACAAAATATTAATCGATAGTGCCAATTTGCTCTTACACACCCCTAATCTCTGTGTCGGCAGTTAAAATTGCCACTTAATAGATATTCACCATTCATTGTGAATAACTTTTTTAGGTCTGAAAATTTTAAAGCTGGTATAAAAAAGTGTAGGTTTGGGATTGATCAAAGTTTTGATGTAAAGCAAAAACCAATACAAACGAATTAAATAAAAAATGCATTATTTTTTGTATCCAAGTTTGTAAAATGTTTTGTAAATAACATATGAAAGTTAAACTTACATATAAATGAAGTTGGTAGGGCTGATAGTTTAAAATCTGGATTTATTTAATTTTAACCACAAAGAGATATTGTTTAGCTTTTAGACTTATTTATAGACATGGCAAAAATTGTAACCTTTTGAAGGGTATGGCAGAATCTGACGGTATCATTAAAATACGTAAAATAGTTGCTTCAAGAATATTTCCGGTGCTCTGAATCGTCTATTTTTTTTCTGAAGAACAGTGCAGAAATTGTCTGGCAGTTTGATGCATTGCGTTTTTGGTTTTTGGTAATTCAATTTACGTGGCGGGCTATGCTAACATTAAAAATTGGAAAAGTAAAATCCACAGTATTTCGTTTACTACAAACTTTAGCCTCAGCAACAAGTGGTCGTTATGCTATATTTAATTGTAGCTTACACGAAACGTTTATAAGTTTGACATAGCGCCATCTATTAAATACTAGCTTTATCCAGTCATTGCCATCCTTTACAATCCTTTGGAGCTAACAGATAATTGTGACAGATCGTAAATTGAGATGTAAGCTATCCCATCTTTCATGTTGGAAACGGTGAACAAATTTGATTAAAATCGGTTAAGTAGTTTAGTTTTTTTAAGTTTTTAGTTCTATTGACTTATTAAAATAATAATAACTTCAAACATTCTTTGCTTATTTTAACAAAAAGTGTATTGGTTGGGCATAAAAGCCGTCTACTAGACTGACAAACTTTAAATTCTTATTTAAAATCATTAAAAAGTACTTCCCAGCCACATGATCCATTTAAAATGTTAAGCACTTCCTCTAATTCCAATAACTGAACTCCAAAATACTGCACTCAAAATTCCTTTAAAACGGGACAGACTGCCATAAAATGAAACACATCTTCTCTTTCATAACGGTTGCATAAGATACATATAACTGGTAACTCTAGTCGGTTAGGTATGAAATTGAGGTTCAATAATTCACCCCTTAATCGAAAGATTGTTCTTATTAATACTGTAGAATGGTTAGCTAAAAAGTATGTTCTTTCATTTAACTAGTGGTCCAATTTGCTTTAATACAACCTGTACTGCGAATTCTGCGCTTCTTCCAGGTTTACTCCAAATTCGGATGCCAGTTTCTTCCACTCTTGGACACATCCTCCTTCATTCGACAATAAGTGCATAAGTACTATTTTTGGTGTTCTCTGCTCATGCATTGCTAATACTCGTATTATTTAGATAAAATGAAGCTTAAGAGTATCCAAAAATAAAGGCGGAATACCAGTCTTCAAATGAATCATATAGTTTGGGGAACAAGCAGGTATTCTAAAAAATCTTTTAAAAAAGTAACGTAGAAACTACTCCACTGTTTCAAACGGTCGGTAAGGTAACCCCATGCTTGTGCTCCATATAGAAAAATGGTTGTTGCAGTTGCACTAAATAGCACTTGCTTTGATATATCTGAAATACTCTTCTTATTTATGCAGCTGCCCCAAACAGAGCAGATATTGGAAATTGGAATTTGATGTAATCAACACTCCCAGATATTTATACTCCTTTACGATTTCTATTTCCTGTCCGTTAAACGGCCACTTCTCCAGCCGTGAATATCTTCCTCCGCCACTTCCTAAGATCATCATTTAAGATTTAACCAGGTTGACAGATAGATTACAACTCTTACAATAACTTCCTAATCTGTTGATCGATGTCATCTGCAAATAGTAACCCTGGAATTTTCTTCTGACGGAGATCAATTCCACTTTTAACAGCATCTGTGATATCATTTTTGTATAAGATAAACAGTAGTGTGCTAAGAACACACCCTTGCTTTACTCCTACTGTTGTTTTGAAATCTTCGGACAGACATTTTCCATCCCCATTCTATTTTATTATGTTACAAAGCTTTCAATACATTTATCATTTTTGATGATATCCCTAGCATATATAATTTATAGCAGAATGCTTTTCATGGTATGGATTCAAAGGCTGCTTAAAAGTCGACAAAGAAAGCATAAAGTTTTTTATTCCTATTTTTGTATATCTCTGCTAAGCTTAACAACGAAAATAATTGGTCAACAGTCGAATAGTCTTTTCTGAAGCCAGCTTGGAACTCATGCAAAATATTATTCTTTTCCACCCAATGAGTAAGCCTTTCATAGAGAACGGATGAGAATAGTTTGGCGGTTGTGTTCATTTCTTTTCGTTCAAAAACGATATACCTCTATCGGACCTCTGCTGGATCTTCGAAGTTTTCTTTTTTATGAAGCGTATATATAATTGTTTTCAGGAAGTTATCAGGTACTTCAGCTTTCTCGAAGATTCTGTTGAATGTTATTAGTAGGTTTTTGAACTCCGGTGTACAGTTTTTAAAAAACTCAAACGATATTCCGTCTTTAATTGGTGCTTTATTATTTTTGGATATAACCTCTTTTATCTCAAGTCCAACTGTACATCCAATGTAAGATGCACTGCGTATAGAACGGCTGGTGAGAATTGTTCTGCGTTAAGCAGCTGCATGAAGTGGGTTTTGAGCAATAGAATTTCTTTTTCCTAAAACCACTTTTACTGCTTGCCAAAACTCTGTTGGCGATCTGGCTTCGTTAATAAAATCTATGTTTTTTAGATCATATGGTTTTTCTTTGCGGAGCATAGGTTTTTCAAATGTTTATTTGCTGCTCCATAGTTTGCTTGTATAAAGCTGTTATTCATTTTCCGAAACAGTCGTAAAAATGCAAAGGAAATATCTCTTACTTTTCTCCATTCATCATTAAAACACCTTTGCTTAATTTAATGGGTTCTGTAAGCCAGATTGTTGAACTTTGGGGCGGTGGTTTTTATCATTTCAGTTAGTTTTTCAACTTTGATATTTTCTATACACGCATTCGAAACACTTATGGCTGAAACACATACACGCTTCAGCTTCGGCTTCGTCTGCGTTACGTTAGGCCTGCTTCGAGGTTGCTTTGAATGACATTTCTATTATTTCATCTCTCCAAAGAGCAAATATTTTGTTTGTTGACATTTTTTTACAGCTGATGAGCTGTCAGACAAAGCAAATGTTCAGAAAATTGAACTAGAGCTTCCGTTTGGAGTCAGATTACGTTACATTACGTTCTTTTCCTTACGATTGTCAAACGAAACGTGAGGTCGAAACTCCATTGTGATAGCATGCATTGAATTCCTATGGCTGAACTCATAAACGTCAGGCGAAGCCGAAGCTGAAGCGTGTTTGTGTTTCAGCCATTAAAGGTCGCTTTCGTTGTTTAAATTTCGTTAAAAAAATCGCACGATGACTATCCCTCCATAATAATTTTGGAATTAGTTCAAGTTGTGTAATATCAGCTTCTTCTCTGCAGCCAGAAAACTTAAACAGTACTTCTAATAATCGGAAAAGGGTTTAATCGCTGCTCGAAAAATACTTAAATGTGTTCGCTAGTTTCCAGATAAAAAGCAATAATCGATAACTGAACTCGCTGAACCTCTTATAAACGTATATTCACCAAGCGAGTCACCACCGCAGCTTCCATTCAGAACTTTATAGTCAAAAGCGTCTGATAGCTCTAAAATCTTATCACCTTTAGCATCACTTGATTCGTCTTTTGATTTGCGATTATAGTGCAACATTGGTGTTACCATTCCTAAGGCAAAGCTATTTTGAGACAGGCCTATTCTTCCGTTGAAATCGAGAACAAGCATTAAATGTGATGATCCCAAATTGTTTAAGGAATCCCGTAGTTTATCATAATCTGGCTGCCAGTGACTACAATTAAGGTAAACTGATGTTATATGATGAGTTATTTCATTGTTTGAATCATTTTTAGTCTTATTCGGGCTTTAAAAACCTTCAAATGTCCAAAATAGTTTAGTTTGATTTCATTAATTTATATAGTTAAGTAAAATAGAAAACTAAAAGAGTTATTTTTATATGCCTTCTTTCAATACCACAAAAACTTGAAGCCTTTAAACTTTTAATAAGCTCTAGTATTCCTAGTTTTTTGCTCATTTAGTTATAATCAAAAACTCGTTCAATTTTGCTTCCGGGCTCTGCACGAATGCAAACCTGTCAATAATTCTTTTTTTATTTATTTGTTTCTTTTCCAACCCAAATAAACAGGTGGCCAACAGAAATAAAAACAAAAACCAAAAAAATTACCGGCGCTATACACATACAATTATTATTTATATTATTTCACAATAATATGGATACCTATACTCTACTTAAAGGCTGTGGTCTATTCCATAATGTATGTCGTTTCGGCCCGGCCATATAACAAGTTTATATAACAACGCGCGTATCTTAATGAGATTATAACACTCCAGTAATTGTCATCTGTTGAAAATAATTTCCGTTGTGCAGAAAAAAAAACAATCAACATTCACCCACCTCGTGGTCCAAATGAGAGTACCTTACCTTACCTTACCCTACCTACCAACATTTCATACCCACAAAATTATAAAAAAATAAGAAATAAGTATACAAAATAAAAAAACAACAATAAATGAAGCATTGATCGAATTAATAATCGTGTGATTCAAGTATCAACAACGCAACGCATGATGGTGCGGCAGCGGTACGGTGGTGATGGCTATCCTCTCTGGTCTCGCTGCTGCTGATGCTGGGGCGGTTCGTCTTCGCTTCCTCAAAGGAAACTGAAGGCGAAAATAAATTAAAAACCCATTCAAACGATCCCATAGCCTTAGTTTGAGCTCTGATCGTCTGAAGTCGGTCCAGCAGAGAAGCTGCGGCTGGCGGTGGTGGCAGCGGCAGATCGGCCTCGATGGGGGCAGAACTTGGGCCATGTATCTCGATCTTTTTATATAAGTACAACAGGTAGAAATATTTTATATTCGTATATGATTTGTTGAGGTGGATTCACCTTCGGCTGTAACACTCCGTGTCACTGGATTGTGGTTTCAATTTTAATTACAATCCTTTAATATGATAAACAATTTGTATCTTCGATTATACTTGTGGAATTGTTGACTAATGTACAAAGTTCCTTTAATAGACTTTTAAATACTAAAACCCTAAAAGTAAATCAGAAACTTCTTATACATTTATAGAAGTTTACCACTAATAGGCTAAATTTTTTAAGTGAAAGCAATGGATTTTAAATTCTAAATGGTGAAGTATGCCATTTATATGGAGCATTTTCATAAACCTTATCTCTCATGTAGGTTTAAAGAAGAGCGTCTAAGCATGTTAAATCGAATGAAACCTCTGCAAGAAATAACGCATTACATATTTCTTTCAAAATTACAATTTTTTCGTTGGATATGACCAATGATAACGGGTGCCCGATATTGGTATTTGATTTCATTTTGTAGGTGTACTTTTTTGTAAAAAAAAGTTGTTGGATTTTTCCAAGAACTTAACTTAAAGTTAATAACAATATCTTTAATTCTAATACTTGTTTTTAAAAATTGTAAGTGTCATATTTGAAGGTTTTTATTTCTTCTAATAAAATACCTATTGGAATTTTCTTAAAAATGTATCTCTGTTAAAAAATAATACTTTATATATGTACATACGTAGAATGCAATAATTTTGAATTCAATACTTTCATTATCTTTCGTGATATTCAATTCGAAAGTCAGTTTTGCTTTATTTTGTAGAATTTAATTGTATGCATACAAAACCACAATTGGGGTTTTCTTAAGAAAAACTGTCACTTTGATTTTAATAAAAACAAATATTGAATGCCAAAAACGTCATTTTTCAATGAATACAATTATTTTGTATTCGCAAAATATTCGAGGTGATAAATATTATTTTTAATTTTTTTTTATTATAAAGACCCGTAAGTTCAATTTTATATATAAACTAGCTGACCCGGTGAAATTCGTTTCACCTGCATTGTTTTTGTATAACATTTGAATTGTAATTGCGGATTGTACTATGTTAAAATTTTTCAACTAAAATGTTTTTTCTTGATAAGTTCCAAGTGCACCAGAAAATTTGAGTTACAAATAAGAAAATGTCAAAATTCCTGGAGACTTGACTATAAAGCTTTAACTAGAGATTATCTTTCTTAAGTGAAGCACAAATCTGACGGAGTTTACACGCGTGCCACAGTCTTAGTTTTATAAAAATCGGTCAGAAATTAGTGATGATGACTTTTAAGTTGTAAAACTCGATTTTCGAAAGAAAATGTGCAGTGGATTGCTGTTTACTGTTTAGGGGAATTAATATATAACGTCAGAAAGGTTCACTGATTCTTGAGATATCTTAGTGACCCTGGATTTAAATTCGAAGTTGGACAAGATGTTGGAGTAGAACGTACTATAGAGTGTGCAAAACCATTAACCAGGTGGCCACCGAAGTTACATATTCATATAAAATTAATGTCGTTAAGTGGTAGCGAAATCGAAGCAAACAAAATGGGTAGAAAATACACATTTTGTTGAGCTTTTGGAGCTATCAATTGTATACATTTTTCTATATCTAAACCGTTAAGATTTCCTGATGGCTACACTAACAGGAAATGTTTCTTTAGTCGTAACATATTATGCAAGTGAAGAAGTTTGGGCACCTAGCGGCCAGAATCAGTTCATGACTAGCGGGTCGTGAAAATAGCGAGAATATGCAGAAAGATTCTTGGAACGGTATTGCACTTGGACTTGAACTCTTTCTTTACTAGCCAATTGAAGCAGATACTTTTATGTTGTAATTTGTTAGTTTGTGCTTGACAATTGGGAAAAACATTCCAATGACTCATAAACTGACGATCTTAAGACCACTTCATTATCCGATAGCTAACCCAGGACCAACAAATACAACAGCAACTTTGCAGACGAGTGCAACAGCGTAGAATAGAAATTCACTAACTGTCTAAAAATTACTTGAAAACTTTATTTCCGTTTTGGGATTCCTTTTACAAGAACTGCAAAAGTTGTCTTTTTAGAATTGCTCTACAGACACGAGAAAATTTTAAAATATCAAAAACCGTGTATCAAATCTTAACATCACAGAAAAGATACAACAATAGTGAAATAGCAAGGAAATGATGTACCAAATCTAAAGCTAAATGGTCCAACCGATAGGCTTTAAGTCGATGAGCAGCGGAAACACCTACATAACTGTAGGATGGTATAACAGAACTTTCTTCGATTTATCCATTAATCATCGGCTAAATACAGACTCCTCTTTACCATTGGACTCAAGCCCAGGGCTCAGCAATCACAAGGGGCCCTCAAATTGCTGAAACAGCACTTAACCTCTATTGGTCTATTTTCAAGAAAAAAAATATTTCGATTCAATTTTAGATGCACAAAGAATAATCAGAATTCGTACTTTCCTTGCTGAATAACAACCTTTGCTGAACAATTTAAATCATATTCCCTGGAAATTATATTCAAATAAAAGCACATCAATCAAATAATTATTTAACATGAAAGCAGTTCTGCCCATAGACAATCTATGAGTAGAGTAGATACTGAATTAATATCACAACATCAAAATGAAGTAAGTTTCTGGAGAAATGTGTTGAAGCGGATTGTAGCTGTTGCAAGGTTTTTCTCTTCAAGAGGACTTCCATTTCTTGATGACAATGAGATCCTCAGATCTTCCAATAACTCGCTTAGCGAGTTTGACCCGTTAAATCATTTAAGCAAATTTGGAAATCCAGGAAGTAGTCATGCATGTTATCTTTCAGCAAATATCTGTAATGAATTTATTCATGTCATGGGAAGACATGTTTTGAAAACTAATGTAAGAGAAGTCAAAATGGCAAAATATTTATCAATTAGCGTTGATAGTACAACCGATCATGTGTCATGTTGATCAACTAACATTTATTATTAGTAACGTAAAAGATCACAAGCCTTTTGAAAGGTTTTTGGACTTTATTACAATTAACGAACATAGATCTGATTATTTAGCGGAAACCATACTGAAGTTTTTGGAGGATCATGACATTTCGATAACAGATTGCAGACGCCAAAGCTACCACAACGCGGCAAATATGTCAGGAAGGTTTTCTGATATGCAGGCAAGAATAAAAGAAAAATGTAACTTTGCCACTTTTGTACCATGTGCAGGGCACTCATTAAACTTGGTAGGAGTGCATGCTGCTGAGTGTGTCTTAGAAGCGATCAAATTCTTTGACATTATTCAAAAATTTTATAACTTTTTTTTCGTATCTTCTCATCGAAAGAATGTGTTGAGTGCGCATTTAGTTCAAAAAAAAAGTTTTAAAAAGTCGTTCTCAAACAAGATGGTCAGTGCAAGCTGATGCTCATCAAGAAATTTAAGAAGCTTTGATGTCTATCGCGAACGATTTAGGATAGGCACGAAAGGCCAGAGAGGAAACATTTAGTCTTTGAAAAAAATTTACAAAAACAAAATGTTACCCTGGATGTTGGAATAAATTTGCTGAGTGCTATAGATGAATTTATAATTGGGCTCAGGGACAATTTTGATAACTTTAATATATCAGCCAGACAAAAAAAAAACGGATTCCGAATATAAGGACCTTTATGAAAGGATGAGGTGTAGAAGCTCACGGCAGACTTTTCTCCGTTTGAGAACTAGGGCCTAGTGACTTACAACTCTCAACCATTCCTGTGTGCGAGTACTGTTGTCAGGGATGGAGTAGTACCCGAGGCATGATGGTTAGTGCGATGGACTGTCATGCGAGAGGTCTTGGGATCGATCCCTACATATGCCACCTAAAGTTTTTTTCAAGGGTACTGCCTCTTGCGAGGAATTGACGAATTCTCCAAGAGTAAATGCTTGTCATGAAAAGTGCTTTCTCAAGCTAAATTTGCAATGCACAATAAGCAAACGGGTTTGATAAACCAAAATCTACAACTCATTTGGTTTTGCTTTTCGGTAACTAAAATAAAATTTTAAGCCTAAGACTCTTTGCCAAAACATTTGTTTTTATTTGAGACCAATAGAACATCTTGAGATCAGTTGACAACATTTTTATCCAAGTTTATACATTTATTCTAAAACCATGTTCTTTTTGGAGCTCATTTTTAAAAAAGGCTTAGTTTTATTTAATATTTCTAACTAGTTCCTTGTACACTTGGCATGATGGTTAGTGCGTTGGACTGTCATGCCAGATGTATTAGGTCCGATCCCTGCCTATGCCATCTAAAGTTTTGCCTCTTGCGAGGAATTGACAAATTCTCCAAAAGTAATTCTTTTTAACGGACAGTTGCGCCACCCAATTTAACTTTTTCTTAAATAGTTCCTTATCTTTTTCCTCAATAAAATTAAAACAAATTTTATCATCCTTCCTGGACAACTGAAATTCAAGTAGCTCACTTCAATTCAGCCTTGTGTCTTATTTCAAACTTAATAAGACATAAACAAATATTATTTTATCATGACCCTTGATCCCGAAAATTGTCTGAAAATAACATTTTTCGGGGACCTGGCATCCATCATTTGATCCGTAGTGTAAAATAACGATCTTTTGGCAATGTAGTGCGTCTGCGTCGTCGACGATCGTTATTGTTCGTCGCCGTGTTCGTCGTCGTCAGCGCGCGTATATTATTGCGTTTCCTTGGAATACAAATAAATCTCTTCGCTCCATCTTTTGCTAAGATCCACGCTGCGATGTGATGCGATGATGCGATGGTGGTATCCATTGGATTTCTTTGTTTTGTCATCGTTTTAGGTTTTCTGTGTCAGAAATTCATATCCGACAAATGGTGCACTTGTGCGTGGCTGTAACTCTGGATGTTGCTGTGGTTGTGGCATAAGAACGAGAACGCAAGAGAGGGCGCGCACCGTATGGTAATAAAATGACGGCGGTGGCGGTGGCTCAACGGTGCTGAGCGGTGTTGGCCGGTTTGAATGGCCAAGCCCAAATAATCATAATATAAGACCATGGAAAATCTTAAGAATACTTATTTAAAAAAAATAAAAAAAAAATTGATCCGAGTTCATTTTTATATCCAACAGATACTCATACATTCTGAATTGTATGCGGTACCGCTTGCTGCTGCTGATGCTGACTGCTGTCTGCTGTGGTGCTGTTGCTTTGCACGTTCTTTGGTTCTTGAGGTCTTTGTATTTTTATTTTTGGGTTCGAGTTTCTGTATCTGAATCTGTGTGCCGCCCGCAGATTTCTGTGCAACAGGTTGAAATGTTTTTATGGTGAATTAACCGAATCAGTGGCAAAGCATAGAATCGTAGATAGGTATAAACTCGACTCGGCCTGTGTTGTAGTTTCTTGATGAAGGAGTTCAAAATTTTGGTTGCTGGTAGCAGCTATATGGTACATAGGCTTAGACACCACCATCCTGTCCTCGTCACTGCATCGCGTCGGTTGTTCATCGTCACCGTTCGTTGGTGTCAGGTGGTTTTTAGAGCTCTTAAAACTGCTTACATAGCTCTCGAACTATACAATACTCGCACATAGAATGTGGGTGGAATTTTATTATTTTTTCAATCTTTCTTTTAAATTTTATTTATTTATGTTTTTGCCGATTTCTTCGTTCCTCCTTTTAGCCTTGTACTTGTCCGATGATCTGTTGAAAATTAATGTTCAAGAGGAATACAGGTGATGATTGTTGGAGCGTGTTTTTGAGAGACGAGGTCTATGGGATGGGATTGGGTTAAGGTATTTTTTTCAATATTCATTTTAAAGGAGAAGATCTAATGTGTATGTTGATTGATTGACCACACTAAGGTCTTGACGATTAAATTAATTTGCTCTTTGTTTTTTGGACAATTTCGTCAAAAATATCTTTCAAAAGCTTTATATTCCTTAACTTATATTAATTGTGTGTGGATCGTGTTCGCATATTTGTGTGTTGCGTTGTTGTTGATGTTGATGATGATGGTATAGCATTGATGCGGGACGCATCAATCTGATACCAATCTTTATTTTTTATTGGGCATAGTTTATTTTATTTGATAATATTTATATCCATTCAAAAAGCAACACGTTTTTGTTTTAAACAAATTATCGTAAAAGTTAAAACAAAAAAAGAGCTTAAATTAGGCATATTACTTAAAGACGAACGAAAAACAAATGAATCGTGAGTTTTTTGGGTCAAAAAATTAAGGAAATTTATTGTTGTGTCATTAGGTTAATGATAACAAGTGTGTGATTAATGGTATCATTTTATTTTTTCGAAAGTTTTTTTTTATTATTATTTTTCATCTCCTTCAAAGAGGTTAAAAAATTACTTGTGGAAAAAAACAATAAACAATATTTTATGAAAATACAATTAATGAATATTCAGCTTTGATGAATTAATTTGTTGAAATTTCATGTACACACATATATACAGATACCTAGGTGAGGTGCAGTATGACTAAGCTTAGATGAGAGGGGTCTTGTTTGTAGTGGATTAAGTATAGTTTGTGTATGGGGTGCGGTTTGTTTGAATAACTGTATCTGTTTTTCGAAGAAATTGGTACTTAAAATTGACCTGGAGGAGAAATTTCTTAAATATAAAATCAGATTTGGATAACTTACTTTTTAAACAATTAATTATTGTTGTTAATTGTCTAATGGAATGTTGAACATATAACTGAGGTTAATTTATTGAAAAATAAAATAAACAAGGCGTTTTTTAAAATATTAATTACATGCAAATAAAAATCAAGTTTTTGAACAACTTTCTGATTTTTGTATGATATATTTTCAGGATCGATTGAACTTACATCAAGTTAAAGTCATTGTTGTCAATGCTTTTAGTTATTTTCGGGATATTAAAGTTGAAAATCAGTTTTTTTCAATTTTATGTAGTATTTTTGCTAGATTTTGACGTTTCTTGACGTTTCAAAGTCCTTAGTGTCGAAATTAAAGATGTGCGTGAGTGTGTACGTACGTTCGTACTTCTGTACGTCCATAAATATCTTACGAACCAAAAACGCTAAATGTTTTAATTAAATTGTAAATAATATATTGTGACGTGATACCAAACAAGTATATTTAAAAAAAATCCAATTAACGCTTTTTTAATAAATCAAAAAAACTAAAGAAACAACATTTTTCATCTCGAAAATTTTACGAGTACAAAATGATTTTATGTCCAAAACTATTTTGTGCAACGAGAAATTAAGTTTTAAACATCGAATTGGTTTTTTTTATAAAAAATAAAAATCTAAAAAAAACAATACTCAAAGCTGGTAAAAATTGAATTTCTAATCAACTATCTTTTCAAACATCAAAAAATCCTCGTTTCAAACCCTCCTAGTGGGTGCCGGATGGTAATGATCACCACAGTTGTCTTGCACGTTGTAAAGATTGGAATCAGCTATGGTCAGGTTGAATTGCTGAAGTTTCCTACTCTTTAATAGTAGCAAGCCTTAGAAATGCAATTTGACCATAGATACGGGGTCCCTTCTTTCAGTGGTGGTGTGAGCGTCTTACATAATCCGTGCCGAAGAATGAAAGGCTGGGGGGCAAAACAGTCGCTAACGAGCTCATTCGGATGCCTTGGCAGGGTCCGTCTTATTTTCTGCCTTACCCCGGAATATCGGCTCCGCCGGGGCTGACCTACTCGTTGGACCAACATTCAAAAAACTTTAACAAAATGGACGAAATAGACATGACAAACGTAGAACCATCCACGGACTTGGAAGATGAACTCTTGGCCACCAGCCAGGACACCTTGAAGGGGGGCTCATTTAGCGCTGGTAGTTCCAGCACTTGTGAGCAACCCAAAACCACAGGAAGTATAGGCAGTGTTTTTGATAGCACTCCTATACTTCCTTAACCGTATACAAAACCAAAACCCTCGAGTAGCTCGAGGAACCAAAAAACCATCAGGAACCGCTTCAAAACGGCCTCTCACATTCTTGCCAAGATTGCGAAAAATGAAGAGACCGGAGTGATTCATGAGAGGGACGCCCAAGATAAAATAAAGTACCAGAAGGTTGTTGATACATACAACCAGAAGGTTGTTGATATATTCAACAACCTTCTAGCCAGCCGACAAAAGGCCGTTAAGCGAAACAGATCTCAGGTAGAGATCTGCACGTCTCAGAAAAAGAGCAAGCTTGACGACCGGACAAAGCCAGTGGAAGCACCATCTTCTGAAGCAGCGCAACTGCGTACTCTTAGTGAGGTTGTCAGGGATGACCTCCACGTAGCAGTTGTGGATGAGCTCTCCACAAACAGCAAAGGTCTGCTGAACGCGTGGAACACCATCTCTGCGATGGTGTTTTCATACACTTTAACAAACATTGAGGGCCCCTACCCTAGTTTTGACTCTGGCGAGATGCTCAGAAGGCATAGGGTAATTAAGTGTGCGGACAGGTTTTCTTTAGTGAAAGCATTGCTAAGGTTAGCAATGACTGGGAGGGCTTGAAGCTCAAGCTTATCCCAGAATCGAAGGCTCGCATCAAAGCGATCTTTTTGTGCTTAAAACCTTGGAGCGCATTCTTGATTACCATATTTAAGAAATCCTAGTTGGACGACCTCTCGAAAGCTTTCAGCATGCTTATCTTAAGGGCAAATTTATGGAGACTGCCCTCCATGGGGTAGCGCATACTGAAGAACAAACAATCCATTATAAAGAATTGGTTATTGCCACCTTCCTAGACATAGAAGGTGCTTTTAACAACGTCCTTACAGAATCCATAGAAGAATCGCTCGTTAAGTTCGGTGTAAAAGACTTCATACGAGAATGGATTATTTCCATGCTCAGTGCTACGAAGATTCGAGCGTCTCTATGCAATACAATCGCAACAAAACACGTGAGTAGGGGAACACCCCAGTGTGGTGTTCTTTCGCCTCTTCTATGGCTTCTGGTCATGGATACAATTCTCGTTAAATTAGAGAGATGTGGAGTGAAGGCGGTAGCCTATGCGGATGATTTGGTGCTATTGGTGTCAGGAAAGTACACCTCTGTGATTAGTGAAATCACGGAGTCAGCTTTGAAGAAAGTTAGCAACTGGGCCACGAGTTGTGGACTAGGAGTTAACCAAAATAAAACTGAACTGTTGCTCTTCACCACCAAAATAAAGTACCGCCCTTCACTCTACCTCGACTCAACGGTCAAATCCTATCATTGTCTTCCAGTGCAAAATATTTGGGAGTTATACGCGACCCTAAACTAAACTGGAAACTAAATATTGAAGTACCGGTTAAAAAGGCCTGTTTTGCCTTCTACGCCTGCAGCAAAACTTTCGGCAAAAAGTGGGGGCTTCAGTCGAAGATGATTTTATGGACGTACACAGCCATAGTGCTCTAAGCAAAGCCTATAATATTGATAAGCTAAAGAAGGTTCCGAGAACAGCTTGCGTGCGCACCACAAGGGCCATGCGTACTTGCTCAACGGACGCCTTAAACGTTATTTTTGATCTTCTACCAATCGACCTTTTTATTAAATACATAGTTTCCTGCAGCGCTATTAGGCTGAAGGAATCAAACAGCTGGTTGTCAAAACCTTATGGTCACAGCAACACAACAAAATTGATTCCCTCAGATATTATCTGGGTAGACACTGACTACTGCACTCCTACTTTGAGCCTTAGTAAGGGTTTTAAGGTTATTTTCCCATCCAGAGAAGATTGGGAGGATGACATCGTGTCGATAGGTTTCAACACAACCATCTTTACTGACGGCTCAAAGATGGACTTTCAGGCTGAACTGCTGGCAATAAGGGAGGCATGTAAGATACTTACGAAATGCGGCTATCTTTACAGACAGTCAGGCAGCTGTCAAAGCCATTAACTCGGCCACATCCTCATCTTAATTGGTCCCGCAATGTCGCGATGAGCTTGCGAGCCTGAATATTAACCTCGGTATCACCCTGATCTGGCAGTACCCGTGGCATGATGGTTAGTGCGTTGGACTGTCATGCCAGAGGTCTTGGGTTCGATCCCTGCCTATGCCATCTAAAGTCTTTTCACGGGTACTGCCTCTTGCGAGGAATTGACAAATTCTCCAAGAGTAACTCTTGTCATGAAAAAGTGCTTTCTCAAATTAGCCGTTCGGATTCGGCATATAAACTGTAGGTCCCCTCCATTCCTGACAACATTACTCGCACACAGGAATGGTTGAGAGTTGTAAGTCACTAGGCCCTGGTTCTCAAAGGACTGTTGCGCCACCCAATTTATTTATTATTTATCACCCTGATCTTTGCTCCGGGCCATAGTGGTATCGTGGGAAATGAACGGGCTGATGAGATAGCCAGGCAAGGATCGGCCCTTCATAGCTCAATCGCGGAAATGGTTAACATTCCACTTGGTGCTATGAAGGGTAAAATCTTTTCTATCTACCAAACTGATTCAAACCGATGGTGGATCAATTTACCCAACTGCATTATATCTAGGAAGATATGGCCCACCTATAATAAAACCTGTACACACGAGTTTCAATGCAGGCCAAGGCAAGACATAGCCAGGATTGTTGCGGTTTGTACCGGACATTGACATAGAGGAGTTCATGCAGAGAAGTTGGGTATCTCTAACAATACCTTTGGCCGTAGTTGTAGTGACCAAAGAGAAAGTGAAACGATAATCTATTTCCTCTGCAAATGTCCTGCTTTGGCAAACACTAGAATGAAATGCTTTTGAAAAGCATTCTTTCACGAACTTGATGAGCTATCTGAGACATAGATTAGAGAGCTAATCTTTTTTCTCAATGCGACAAAATGGCTCTAACATAATCGCTATGAAGCTTCTCTATAAATCTGTCCCTTTCAATCACAGATCAAACGAGTTTTGGTATCAAAACGGCGCACTACAGCGCTAATTGGATCTCAGGCTAGGTTGCCTTGAGATCGCTATTTCTATCTACCTAAGAAATATTGTTTTCAACATTCGGAAAAATGTTGAGGAAAATCGAATTGAAAGTTTTCTTATAAAAAATAAAAACCTAAACAAAAAAAACTAATAAAAGTTGGTAAAACTTGATTTTCGACTCAAATATCTTTTCAAAATTTTGAGATATTGGCTATACTTTTATCTTTTAAAAAATATTGTTGCAACACTCAGTAAAATTTTGAGGAAAATTACAACCTAACAAAAAAACAATATTAAAACTTGGTACGAATTTACTTACGACTCAAATAGCTTTTCAAAATTAAAAATAATGTCTTCAAACTCTTTTTATTTCACTGAAAATATTATTTTCAATATTCAGTAGTTTTTTTAATAAAAATCCAACAGTCCGTGTTTTTTATAAAAAAAATAAAATCTACAGAAAATAGTAAGCAAATTTGGTAAAAATTGGTGTTCGTTTCTTAATATCTCTTAAATTAATTTCATTCATCCAATTTGTACAAATTTAAGAAATGCTATACTAAAATTCTTAAACATTTTTTTTGAGTTAAAATCTATTTAACAAAGCTTGATCTTTGAACTAAACTATTTCTTTACATCAAAAATATTGTTGGTAATTTCCAGGGTCCATGCCTCGGTGCCATAAATGAGAACCGGGATGATGAGTGTCTTAAAGATGGTGATTTTAGATGCTCGAGAGAGGACTTTACTTCTCAATTGCCTTCTTTCGTTTGATTTCAGCGCTGGTGTCGTTGTCTGTGTTAATAGCGGTTCCTAGGTAGACAAAGTCCTTAACTATCTCAAAGTTATAGCTGTCCATGGTGACGTTTTGTCCAAGACGTCGTTGTTCAATGTCCTTTTTTGATGACAGCATATTCTTGGTCTTGGCCTCATTGACCACTAACCTCATCTTCTTCGCTTCCGTCGCAATGCTCAAAAACGCTCCACTGACATCACGCTTTGATCTTCCAATTATGTCAATATCATCTGCGTATCCGAGTAATTGGATGGACCTTTGGAAGATTGTGCCTCTAGTGTTGACGGTTGAGTTTTGCACAATTCTTTCCAGAACGATGTTGAAGAAGTCGCATGACAGTGCATCGCCTTGTCTAAAAAATTTTTTGACATCAAATGCATCGGTAAAATCTTTTCCGACCTTGATAGAACATCGTGCATTCTCCATCGTCATTCTTCACAAACGGATAAGTTTGACCCTATAGATGCTGTCATACGCGGCTTTAAAATCGATAAAGAGATATTGGGTATCGATTTGAAGCTATTGGGTTTTTTTCAAGATTTGCCGTAGTGTGAATATTTGGTCGATAGTGGACTTTCCTGGTCTGAAACCACACTGATAAGGACCAATCAGGTTGTTGACGAATGGCTTCAGCCGATCACATAATACGGCAGAGAGGATCTTATACGCAATGTTAAGAGGACTAATGGCTGTGTAGTTGCGCAATTTAGAGGGTCTCCTTTTTTGTGTATTGGGCAAACTATTCTGAGATTGCACTTATCGGGCATGATTTCTCCCGACCATATTTTGAAGATGAATTGGTGCATGCTCCCTACCAAATCATCGCCTGCTGCTTTGAATAGTTCGGCAGCGGTGCCGTCAGCTCCAGCAGCTTTGTTTGACTTAAGTTTAGATATAGCTATCTTCACTTCGTCAAGGTCGGGTAGGAGCAATTGTTGATCGCCGAGGTGGTTCTATCTTCCCTAAAGCGGAATTCAGTTTGTCATCGCCGTTATATAATTTGGAGAAGTGAGCTTTCCATATTCTCAGCATCGACTGCGGTTCTACTACGATGGTCCCCTTATCGTCTTTGCAGGCTTCGGTATGTGGCTGGTACCCTTGAGAGATTTTTTTTTAAACTTTTGGTAAAATTAACGAACCTCATTCCTGTTGTGACATCTCCCTTTCTCCTCGATGCTTAATGCAGGCAGCATAGGACTCCTTAAGAGGTTCTTAGAGACTCGATCGTAAAAAAACATGGCAGTCTCTTGCGATTGTAGCCGTCTAACGTCGATTCTTCTCACAGTACTTCCTTGTTATGGCTTGGATCGGGATATCCGTAGCCGTACCTTGGCTACAGCGAGGTAGTGGTCCGAGTCAATGTTTTCCTTGGAATGTTCGGATATCCTGTATACTGGAGAAGTGTCGTGCGTTGATCGCAATGTGGTCAATCTGGTTGACGGTTGATTTATAAGGAGATTACCATGTTCCCTTGTGGATATTGAGATGTGTGAACTGCGTACTAGCTACCAGAACGTCTCGGCCCGCAGCGAAATTGACCAGCCTGAATATATTGTCGGAGATGGTGTCATGCAGGCTGTATCTCCCGATAATGCCACCAAAAATGTCTTCTCTTCCTAGCTTGGCATTAAAATCAAAGACAATTTTAATGTCATAGCCAGGGCACTGCTCATATGCCTTGTCCAAGAGCTTGAAGAATATGTCTTTGGTGTCTTCATCTTTCTCCTGTGTTGGGACATGAGCGCATATTAGGCTTATGTTGGCGAATTTAGCCTTGATGCGTATTGTCGTGATGCGCTCGCTCACACTCTTGAAACTCAAGACTTTTTGCCAGAGTCTAGTTCTAACAGCAAATCCACACCCAAATAGACGCTGTCTTTGTTCTCGGTAACAGTCGCCGTAGTATATATAACAGTCTTTTAGTTTGCGTTTGGCCGGTCATTCCAATCGCACTTCTTGGATGGCGGTAATATCTGCTCTGCGGCAGTTTATGGCTAATTGTTCGGCCGCACGTGGTCTGTTAAGGGACCTAACATTCCACGTACAGATCCAAACTTATTTGTCCTTATTTCGTTTAGGTGGGTTGTCAACAGTGAATCCGTCCGTATCCGAGACTTGTTGGTGCTTCGCAACTAAAGGTATTGTGAACGGGGCCAGGAAGTCACCCCGACGCACAACCCCCAACCTAGAGGGCCAGATCCTTAGTATAACTCCAAGAAAGGGGAGCCGGATAAACCGCTCCTTACAGGCCTGGGCTTCGGATATGTCGAAGAAGCCCTATAACGTGTTCACTAAGTAGTTCAACCTTACTGAAACTGTAGAAGCCACCGTTGATTCCATCTCTATGCTGTAACTTGACATGATAATTTGTCTTTAGCGACTCATTAATAGAAGATATGCAAAAATTAAAAAAAAAGCAATATGGCCGCCACAAACTGTCAAAAAATCTTTAAAAAAAATGTAATTGCAGCTGCTAGAGTTATTGGTTTGTGAGATATTTGCGGTCAACCAATTGTTTTTTTAAATAGCTATGGTTCATAAACTAAAACTTTTTTGTTTTTAAGGTCCTTTCTGCATCTTATGATGTTGTTATCTGCTTAACTCAATTTATTTAAAGTTGATATCTCTTTCGGTACGAACATACGTACACACGCATCACACACATTTCTCTTAGAATATTTTTTGAGGCCCTAGGAACCGTGAAATTATGGGAAAATGTTAAAATTTTCAAATCGACAAATTAATTCGACTACAATAAAATTGTATGGGAAGAAAAAAATGTAATTTTTAGTTGATGGAAATGAAATTGTTTTTATTTAAATGAATTCGACTTTGTACTGTCATAAAATGGAAAAAAGGTTGGCATTTTCAACATCTGCCTATCAAGTTCGTCGTTGATATCAAAAACACAGACAGTAAAAAAATATAAATATGAAAGAAATTCAAATAAAAAATAAATCCAAAGTCGATGAAAAAAAAATATTACCTACATCTTTGGCAATAGATATTTAACCTATATTCTTGTCGCAATACCACGAAAAACAATCCCCTGATACTTCTTTCCCCATTCAATCTCAAGCCGAGGGTAAAAAATCATAAAAGCAGGTTATAGATACTTTCCACAATGTCAATTGAGTCAAAGTTATAAAATCTCGATGAATCAATCGACAACAATGCAGCATAGGATTTAAAGTTTTTCATAAATGATTTATTTATTATTATTTTTTTATTTATTTGTTTTTATTATATTTTTCGCCATTCAAAACAAAAGCACTGATCGATCACGACTTCCCCGCACACATTGTTATTAAAGATGCATTTATTCCACCCACAACAGCCGCGCTCTGCTGTGAGATACTATTTATAAGTCGACTTTTTTTCAACGACAACATATAGCGACGGTGATGACGACGACGATGTTTCTCCAATCCTTTGCCTTTAAGCCTTAAATCACACTTGCAGACTTCGTCGAACATCGATCGTCGATTTTAATCCAGCGCTCTAAGTTAATTGCAAGTCTTGGTAGATCACGACGAACGAAGCGTCGTCGTCGACGTTCGTCGATCGACAACGTCGCGGTATATACTTCTGAGTACATCGATACTTAAGAAGGAACAACAACAACAAAAAAAAACTCATTCGTATATCATTTATAAATGCAACTCAAAAGATGACATCTGCGAGTTCCCGAGATTTCCGCAGAAGTCAGTCACTAAGAGTTTCATAATCTTCTCATCGTCGTCGTCGGTCGTCGGTCGTGGAGCGGTATATACCAACTTCTGGCCTGGCCTGGCTTAGCTTGGCTTTGCTTGGCCTACCTGTTACCACATTGGTAGAAGGTACCTAAGCGGCGTGGCGGTAGTGCTGGCGGTAGTCGGTAGTCGGCATAGGTTGTATAGTGTGATCCTTTTCCAATTGAGAACTTTCTGAATTTTTAGGTTGGTTTTATTGTAGAGCAGCGTTATCCTCTCAATTGGATCTAGGCTCCCCAGCATGAGTTGGCTGATGGGAGCGAGACTCTGTCAAGTGCATGCGGAATACCCAATACCATCCAGGTCAACACGGATGGCCAATGATTGATTTTCCTCTGGATGCTCGAGTTCGGTTATTCCCATATAAGAGTCTAAGTTTTAAGTCTGAATATCCAACTCCGGCTTTTCTGACCGTAGGTTCAGATATTGTGTGCCAAAGTGGACTTCTTCGTTGTTGTCATCGCATCGTCATCAGGGTTATTCGTCGTGCCTTAATTTACATGATATCACCATTATTGGCAGAGAAGCATCTCTTTGTCTGCCCACAACTAAAACGGTACATTATGTGGCCAAAAAATTGAAGTTCGGTCGACGATGCGATGGGAGTGAAGTAGGTACTCGTATATAAATTTGGATTTGCATGGTTGGGCTAATCTCTGGACACTCTGGTCTCGACTGGTGGTGGTGGACAATACCATTTTTTTTCTGCTTACTTCTCCTGGACTGGGCATTCAATAATATAGTGTACCTTACCTACCTTAGTGTATAGATAATACCCTTAGTAAGGTGCAATGCCATCATCAAGCTCTCTTTTTGTGGCTTAGTAAAAATTGATGAATGGATAAGGATGGTTTTAGCTTGGGCTTCGGTTCCGTTCGGCAGCTGGTGGTGTTCTTTTTGTATAATGGCGCAACTCAAAGTGGCTTAATGGGATTCTAGATGAAAATAACATTTCTGGCTGATTTGGGTATAAAACTGTAAAGTAAAATCTTGATTATGCGGCAGAGAAGTTGGGTTCATTAGAACTTGTTTGGATGCTGTTTTCTTCAGTATTTTAAAATTTTGTCCGTTTTCTTGTTTGAATAACTCGATATTCCAACATGAACATTAGACACCAACAGTATAAGTTTAAAAAAACTCATAAGTCACAAATTATTTTGTATTTATTTATTTCGTCAATTCATCGAAGATCTGCTGATTACAAAATTACTACAAAAATAATAAAGATATCTACGATAAATATTTATTTGCAAGGAATTTTAATTATACATTTTATTTATTATAAACCATATTGAATAGATATAGATAACGTATTATTTTTGCGAACAAAATAGAGATGGAACATGGAATTGATGAAAGCAGTTCGAAAGAGGTTATTCTGTTATCAACAATATCTGTAATGAACAAAATACATTAGACTTGCCGCCGAAAAATTTAAGAGTTTTTAAGTCAATAAGAGAGCATCTTGATTTAAAATCCAATTGAGTTTTCGAAGTGCATAAAGAGTGAATTTTTCTGAACTTTTTCGATCCTCAAAATATTATTTTCATAAAAACGAGACTAGACGACATAACAATATTCTAAAACCAGTAGATCTGAAGAAATAAATAAGGTCTTCAAAGTAAAGGCATCCTTAAAATCTTTGGAGTTCCACTTCAAGAAACCTAAAAGTGAATTACCTTTAGACTCAATGTAATCAACATGAGTTCTTAAGTCAAGCTTTGAATCAAAAAACTACCCAAGATCATTTACTTCAATTACCTTCAGAAGACAAGAGAATCATAGAATTTATATTCAAAAATATTTAGGAGGTAACGATTTAGATTTACTACAAATTTTACACTTCAGCTGAAGATGAATGTAGTAGAAGATGAATGTAGTCGCACCATTTAAGAAAATTGTTTACATCCAACTCTTCAAGTAAAGATGTTGCTATGAATATTTTCATCATCATCAGCATACATCCGGCAGTTACAATATTTAAAAATAGAAAGCAAATCATTTATAAAGATTATAAAAAGAAATGGACCCAAGTGACTGCCTTGTGAAAGACCCGACACCATCATCGATAAGATTTGGAACAAAATTATCTATTTTAACAGCTTGTCATACAGGTATGAATTTAACCACTCTAAAAATGAAGCATTAAATTCCAACATCTTAAGCTTTTGGAGTGAGTTAAGTTAGCCCCGTTTTCTTCCAAAGTTTTTTTGTGAAAAATACCCAAAAATAGGTGTTTTAGACCCCGAAAACTGTTTTTGAACTAGGCCCCCTTTTTCGAAAATCGATTTTTTTTAAATTGTTCCAGGTTGTTCTAGTTGTTCTGAACATTGTTTCAATATTTCGGACCTCTATGCTCTAAATTTTAAAAGATATTGGCAAAATTTTAAAAAATTCAAGCCCCTCTTTTTTGAAATTCCATTTTTTATATTTTTTTAGACCCTAAAAAGTGTTCTAACCATTGTTCCAAGAAATAAGAGTCGTGAAATGTATATTTTAAAAGATATTGCCTCCGAATTTTGTTTTTCAAAAATGCAATATGTGTACATCTCTCAATTTGTATTGTTTTTTTATTTTAAGTCTACATTTAAATAAAACGTCATTAAGCACATGCACAGCAACTAACTTGGCTTATAACGTATTATTTACGCTGATGATCGATCTTTCAAAAAATATTTTAGCCCCCCTTTTTAAAAATCAAAAATTAAAAAAATATTCCAAGTCAAACCATAGTTCTCCCAGTTCGTGTCCAAATTTCGTCCAAAACCATAAGCAAATAAAGCTAAGGGCGCACAAAAAAGAAGAAAATAATATTTTCAAAATTCCAAAACTTGTTCCGAATTGTTCCGAGCTCTTCTAAATTTTTCCAGAGATTTGTTTCTTAATATTGATTTTAAGTATGAAAAATTCACAAAAAATCTTCCCAAGTAAGACCCTTTAGGGCAAAGCGATTGAAATTATGTTGAATTGATTTAACACGTTTTTTATAAATTTCGTAGTAAGGAGTCCATACTTGCGATGCATATTCAAGATGAGGACGAACATGGCAATTGTACAAAGAAAGAGTAACATAGGGATCATTGAACTCCTTTGCCCAGCCTTTTATAAAACCAAGCATAGAACTTACCTTATTGACAATAAAATTAATGTGATGCGTAAACTCTAAGTTGGAACAGAAATAAACACCTAAATCTTTTAATGTTATGATTCGTTTTTTAGTAAAAGTTATCGTCTGGCATTTTAAACGCTTGAGGGGAAGGCTATTTTTTCCACACCAAAATGTGAAACTATCAATGTCAGTTTGTAAAAGGATACGATCATGGGTGGACATTTGCATGTCATCAGCAAAAATGAGAACTTCACTTCAACGTAGACATGACAATACGTCATTATTAGACCGGATGAACAGAAAAGGGCCAAGATGGCTTTCCTGGGGAACACTAGATTGAACAACAAAATTTTTTGAAAGGCAATTTCGAAATTTAAACTCATAGGATCTGTTTTCAAGATATGATTTGATCCAATCTAAGAAAAATTGTGGAAAACCTGGAGCTTTGAGTTTAAATAAAATAATTCCGTGGCTTAGTTGGTCAAAAACATTAGAGAAGTCAGTGTATACACAGTCAACTTCATAACCTTTTTCTAAAGCGTTTGAGAATGTGAGGAGATTAGTAACGGTTGATCTTTTTTTCACAAAACCATGTTGCTGTTCGCAAATGAGATTCTTACTAAAGAATGCTACACTTTCACAAAAAACTTGTTCAAACACTTTAGAAATGCAAGAAAGCTTTGCAATGGGCCTATAGTTTGTTATATCCGCCTTGTTACCTTTCTTGAAAATTGGTGTTAGAAATGACTTCTTCCATATACTGGGAAATTTGCCTGTTTTTGAAGAAAGTTTGAATAAGAACGTAAGGGGTTCAACTTAAGCATTACTACACTTTTTTAGTACTATCGGGGGAATACCATCGGGACCGGCTGAGCAGTCATCATTCAACGCAGATAAAAGATCAAGAACCGTACTCTGTAGCACAGGGACGTGACTACAGCTAGTTTGCGAAAAGGAGTGAAGATTATGAAAATATACTTCATCAACTTCTTGAGGGCTATTAACAAATGACTCACGCAAATTTGTTGCGAAAGCGTTACAGATATCAACAGTTCTATCTCACGAAAGGTTCTTGTAAGTGAAGTTAACTGGAAAGCCATCCTTTTTTTTTTTAAGTTTACAAGTTTCTAAAAGTTTTAAGAATTCTTTTTCAAAGAGGTCCCATATCAGTAACATAACAAGCGTATACAAAATTAGAAAAAAAACTTAAATTTATTTAAGAATTCAACATAAACAGAGAAGTTGACTAGAGAGAGTTTTGAGAAGAGTTTTTCATGCCTAATTTCTTTTGTTTCGAAGTAAACGTAATTCTTTCGTGTACCAAAGGTGGTTAAATATAAATGGTAAATATTTCTTGATTTCATAAAAGTTAGATTTGTTTCTAAAAAAATATTAAGGATCTTATAAAAAATTGAAACTGCTTCGTCAATATTAGAAAATGCTTAAGTATCAGCAAGTCCAGAAATGGTTAAATCTTCAGACAACAACTGGAAATTAGCTCTTCTGAAGTCAAAATTATATAAGCAATCAAAGGAATTACTGTGTTCAGTAAGGTGATTACTTAATTCGAGAAAAAAAAGGGGGTGATATTTATCAATATAAGTAATTCCTGATCTAGATTCTAGAACAAGAGTACTAATAGCGTCAGAAGAAAAGACTAAATCGAGAATTCGATTTTTTGTTTTTTAAATACAGCTTGTTTGCTGTAAGTCAGTAAGAAGTATTTTATCGAGAAAAGATAGTTAAAATTGTGAAGAAGAGATAGAGGCTTCAAGGTGGGATTCGTCTTCCGATGAAATCCAGTCAATGTGTGGTAAATTAAAATCACCTAATAGTACCCGTGGCATGATGGTTAGTGCGTTGGACTGTCATGCCAGAGGTCTTGGGTTTGATCGCTACCTATGCCATCTAAAGTCTTTTCACGGGTACTGCCTCTTGCGAGGAATTGACAAATTCTCCAAGAGTAATTCTTCCCATAAAAAGTGTTTTCTCAAACTATTCGTTCGGATTCGGCTTAAAACTGTAGGTCCCCTCCATTCCTGACAACATTACTCGCCACACAGGAATGGTTGAGAGTTGTAAGTCACTAGGCCCTAGTTCTCAACGGACTGTTGCACCACCCAATTTATTTATTTATTTTTAAAAGTAATCGATCGTTTTTAAGGTCCACCGAAGTCCTGAACCAATGCCGACGACTGAACAATACCAATACCACTGGGGTCGTCTTTTTTCCTGCTAGTAGTCCCGGTTTGAGGATATTTTTTCAAATTCTATGCTACAGTTTGTTGAACTGATTTTTTCGAACTGATTCTGTCCACAAAATCACTTCAGCCGATATTGGATTACTATCTAGAGCCAAATGCAGCACTTATTGATAACAACATCAACTTTCATACAGTGTTTGAATGACATAATGCTACCTAGTGCAAAAAAAAAACCTAGCGTTCCTAAATTCCAAGAACTGATCTCGAAAAGGGTAATAAAATGCTTGGCCAACATTTTTGAAACAGAACATTGTGACGCTATACAAAATAGTTCACTGCGTAGAAGAATGAGTTTTTCACAAAAAAATCGAGTTATAGTCCCGAAAATGATGGTAAAATATTTGGCCAACATTGTCAGACCAAATATAAAACATGAGATTGGTTTCAATTTCAACGTCAGCATAATCTCGGACACAGGATTGGTTGAGAATTGTTAGTCACTAATTCCTAATTCTCTAGAGACTGTTGCGTCGCCTAATTTATCTATTTCAAATTGATTGTAAAGAAATGAAGTCATTTGTGAATACAATCATTATAAATCAGTTTATGAGTTCAGTTTAAAGAATGCAATCATTTGAGACCAATGCATATTCATTCGTACAATAATTTCTACTTACTTCAATCCAATTGAAGTTTTTGCAATCTTTTAAATTCTTTGAATAAATAAGGTGGTATCTTCATAGTTTGTTTTTAATTTTTGACAACTTACTATTCAAAATATAACTGGGCATAAATTTATATTATCCAAAAAATTGTATGGTTTTAAGGTTTTTAGCTTCCGAATTGTAAATTTTGACATTCTTCGACGTTTTAAGGCCCACAAAATCTTAATCAAAGAGTTTAAGAAAGATGTCTGTGTGTGTATATTATTTTACGGGATACCATTTTTCGTCGTCCAAATTCCAAATTAATTTTGTTATAAAAATAATAATATCAAGAGATAAAGAAACGTCTTTCAAAAAAATTAAAAGTTTTTGGCCAAATTTTGGAATTTAAAAATTGGTACAACTGAAAGGAGATCTGTCAAAATAATAATTAAAAACTTCTAAAAGTAGGTTTGTTCGTAGACTACTACATTAACATGTGGTGTTGAAGCAAGCTTTAAGCTCGCCTCAATTCTGTATATACCTGAATTGAGTTGAGATATATCTATTCTATTCTAAACTGAGATAAACCTTTTTTTGGAAACATAGCAAAACATAAATATCTTTTCTATTGTTTTTTCTTGCAAAATAAGCCCAGTAAGTCCATTTTCATTAACACAACTAAATAATATCAACAGTAAAAGATTCGTTTTTTCCGCAATGGAAAACACACATGATTCCAAATGCAGAACTACTCAACGAACACAGCCATCGAGATATAAATGCAATATCCATCGTAACAACATTTGAGAACGAAATCACATAAGACCCATTCGAGGCTAGTATAAATGTCAAAAACCTATCCATATTGAGATACTACTCTAACTTTTATCGGTGTTATTCTCACTATGGATATTGTTTTTGTTATTCGTGTAAAATCCTACTTTACTTTTGATAGATTTCCCAACAAAACACAGGTTATATCAGTTTAAGAAAAAGTCAACATTTTGGTTAAAACCTTTTATGCCAGTAACTTCAAAGAAATTTTATCTTAGGTGACCAAAACTGATAAACCATATTTGTCACCCCAAAAAATTGAAAATTGAAAAATAATGTCTTTGACATTGGTAAAATTTTGAGAAAAATCGGAGAAGGTATCGGTTTTCTTACAACAAAATAAAAACTAAAACTACTTAAGGTAGTAGAAAATAGATTTTGGATACGAAAATCATGGCAACAATAAAATGTATTGCCTTCAAACTAATTTTAAAACAAACACAATATTGTTTTTAACATTTCTTTATTATTAGAAAAATCCAACAATACTAAACAATACTTCTATAAGAAATACAAACTTTCAAAATATGCTTCTAAAATTGATACACTAAAACTGTCAAGAACAAAAACAGATATTAAAATCAAACATAGTTTATTATATGCAAAATACGAAAATTAGTGTTAACTTTTAGTTAATTTTTACAAAATTCCAATTGACAACTTTTTTTTCAAAAAAGCAAAACCTACAAAATCAACTAAAAAATACCATAAATAACATAAAATGATTTTTGACTTAAGTAACTCGAGATCATAGAAAGATATTGACTTCAAACTTTTTTTATTTTACACCAAATGTCATCAATATATTGTAAGACTTTTAGAAATATCGACAGACAGACAAACTCAAAAACGAAGCTATGTACGTGTAAGACGTTTATCCTGAAAGCAACACAAAAATCGAAGTTTTCCAAGAAAAGTTTCTTGATAATGTTATTATTCTGGAAGAGGTTATCACTAAGACTTTAAGGGGGTATTCTGGTCTAGAGACATGAATTTTAGGTAATTTTTGAAGTGCTGTAGAAAAAAGCAAGCAACAATTTTACCATCAATTTTTTTATTCATTATTTATTCACATTAGAAGCATACAAAAAAAAATAAAAAAGTAAAAAAAAATCAAAATTGCGTTAGTTATCAGCTGATGGAGTGGTGCGTCTCAAAAATTTGGCGCATGACCATACACACGATTTTAACTCTCCTAGAAATCTGAAATCAAAAACTAAAAAAGTTTATTAATCTACAACAATGTCCAATGTACCACTTTTTTGAACATTCTTCGATTTGTTAAAAATAGTAAAAATGAAAATTTGGGGATAGCCGTAGTTCCGGACGTAGACAAGTCTCTAAAGAAGACTCTCTTAAAATATCAACGAAATCGGTTCGGCAGAACCTGAGAAATCGTGGGTATCAGATTCAAAAAGACAGTTCTGAAAAAAACGCGTTTAAAGTACTCCATTATGTCTTTTGCTCGATTAGTTGCAGCTGCTCAGCAAAATACTTATTTCTCCGAAAATAATTTGAATTTGGGAAAATCCTCTCGTAGACATATTCTCAAATAGTTAAATTATGAAAATATGAAAAAAAAAATCGATTTTTTTTATTACTAGATTAGAATACCCCCTTAAAAGTAGAATTTGTGAAGTTATCGAAAAAATACATCCGCAAATTGCCAAATAAGTAATAAGTAATAATAAATTGGTAATTAATTGGTAGGTAATTAATTGATAATCAATTTGGCATTTCAACAGTATTATTTTGTGGATAGTCAATATTCAATTTTTTAAAGCTGGAAGAGCAACTTAGCTTTTGAAACATGATTTCAGCCATTTATTACGTCTTAGTTATTTTCTACAGAAAAATCTTTAAAGAATTTTTAAGGAAAACCAACTTAATTGTTTAAGAGGAACTATTTCCGATTTCTAACATTTTCAACTAAAACATTATACTTTAATTTAATTTAAACTAATTTACAATATAGTCAAATTAAGATAACCAGTTTAAATTAATTTTTTCATTGATAAATTAGTGATAGCATATTAAATGTGGTTTTTCAATATCTCTAGATACTTCATTCAGAAATCCTCTTTTATCTTCGTATATTGTTTATAACAACACAAGTGATGATAAGCCTATTTTGTTTTGACAAAGCTTAGATTGCCTTCTAAATTATATACTACCTATCCAGTTTCCAAATACATATCTGAGAACATGGTATTATATTCAATTTAACGACCGTTACTAAATGTTCGAAAAACCAATTTTATTGATTTCTCTCTTTCAACTTATCGTAAAATGTCATTTAAATTTGCCATAAATTCTTCCTCCTATAAAAACTTTAACAAGAAAAAGTTAACAAATTCAAAAAAATTTTATTCGCTTGTGTCTGAATAAAATTAAGATTTAAATCTAATTAACAATAGATTTCCAAACACACACAATATTGTCACCACATTAAAAATAGAGAAGAAATAACAACAACAAAAAAAAAACACCCTAAATATTTATACATCTGTATATGTCATTGAAACAAAGCCGATAACACTATAAAGACTGCGGTACGACGACTACGCTGACGGCCGGCACTGGCGGCATCATCTTAAAGAAATCAAAAAGAAATTATTCCAAAAAACCTATTTAATCGGAGAAATACAATAAATTAGAACAAACTATATGCTTCCAATTAATTAGAAATCCCAATAAAGTCAAGCGATTAGCAGATTATTACTACCAACAGGTTACGCCATAATTCATGGGAAAAAACAACTTTATGGCCATCGTCATCGCCATGGCCATTGGCCAAGCCATAGCATCGCACCAAACTCGCTGTTCGCACCCATCAAGAGTCAGCGATATTTACAGTCGTTAGATTAGTCGCGGGCTTTTAGTGAAGCTAGAGGCTCTCTATAAAGCTTTGCCGCCGCTGGTGGTCGCTGCGTCGGTCGTCGCTCATAGCCACCGCTGCCGTCAAGACTAGTTAGCATCATCAGCCAAGTTTCTCACTTGGATTTTCGAATGTGTCAAAAACATACTTTCCCAGCCTGGCGCGTAATCTAGATAAAGTGAACCGCAAAACAAAGAGCCCAATATTAGTTGGTGTTTCGGAACAAAGACCGCGCATCTGGAAGAAATTCCCATGGGCTGATGGTTGATGGGTGCCTAAAGATACATAAATACGAGTCGAGTATACCTCGCGCTTCAATCGATCTCTTCGATCCATCTCAATCTTTCTTTGGGGCCTTTATGATGGGGGTCTTATCAGAGTACAAGATCGGCTTTAATCGGCCATTAAATTTGAATAATTTGCCGCTGCCACTATACGAACTGAACCGCCCGCCCCAGTGACCACCACATCGGCGGCATAATCAACATCAGGCAGGGAACTGGTTTATATTATAGCTTCTTGTTTGGCGAATGTGTATCTCACTGCGCCATCCATCCAGACCAGATCGAGATTGAATCCGGCAGCAATACTCGCATGATATGTGTGTATCGAAGCGTCCGTCGCTCGTCGTCATCGTCATCGTCGTCGTCGTCGTTGGCGTCTGATGTCCAGCTAACCGTTTAGTTCGTCAATCTTAAACGATCCGCCCTGTCACCGATTAAGACATGCCATCGCATTGCCATCTACTGTACTCCAACACACCGTATAATTGGCAATCAATGAGATGAGATGATGTTGCTAGTGATGATGATAATGATGACGATGACGATGTTGATGGTGGTGACGATGATTTTCTGATGAGGTGATGACCAGAGTTCCCATTTTTAAACAATTGCCAAAAGATCTAGGTTTAATGGTTGCATTCAAAAGGAAAACGAATACATGTCATTGTGAATTTAGACTTAATGTTTGACGAATTAGAAAAGTTAGAGTACTTCATTTCTGGTCAAAGATCTTGCAAGTTATAACTCAGGACAGTAAACTTCTAAATACATACAACGCGGAAGCTAAGAAAATTTGGTAGAGACGCCAAAAATACCACGTGCCCAAAAATAGTAATTAAGGTTTTTTGTCGAAAATTTCCGATATTAGGCTTTAACTTTTGAACTGTTAAGCCTGTAAGGAAGCTTTTAGCTAGACATTGTGGATCATGAGCCAAACTACTGAAAATATATTTACTTGCGACCAATAGTAATTTTATGGGAAGTTTTCTATTCGTAAAATGTTTCGAACAAGAGGTTTAAATCAAACATAAAATTGTGATGGTCAAAAAGAGAAAAAAGTGGGTAACCCGTTTCCGTAATTCTGTCCTCGCACCTACAGTTGTTTGACTTCAAATTTGAAAATTAAGGTTTTCAGCCGATTCGAGTTACGCGTTTTTCAATTCTTTTATCTTAGGTCTAAAAGCAACAACTTGTTGGTCAAAAATCGAAATTTAAAATTTTCTCATAAACGAACCAATGTATTTATTTAAATTTTTTTTATTGGCTCCTTTCAATAAAAAAAATATTTTTCTATTGCTCCAGAAGTTCTAGCATTAAGCTCCCTAGATATTTTTGCGGTATCCTTTAAAAATGGGACAAACACCAACGAAGTGATACGTATTTTCTGTAGCATCCATATTGCATATACCTACAGAACATTACGAAAAGCTCTTGCGTTTAAGTTAAGAAGACTACATCTTGCTTTGAAGATTAGGTTTATCATGTCACGGGGGTTGTTATCAAAGTAGTTTGGGATTTCAGAATAAAGAAGGTTGAAATATTCTTCATGGTATTGTGACTGGAGTGCCTTTCCTGTAGACTCAACCCACATTTTTTCGGAAAGCTTTGTTAGCATACGATTCCATTTTGAGCATGGAGCTTCGAAACTGAAATCTATTGGGATTTCTTGGAAAAGGCTTGACCATTCCTGGGCCCAATACAAATTATTCTTAATCATAATTTCAGATAGAATTCGTGGAAGACGATTACGTGGCATAGACATTACTTTCCTTATGTAAGCTAGGTGAACTTTTAATGTTGTTGGGAATGCCTTTGGTAGACTATTGTCTGGCAATCCAAAGCAATCTCTTAACGAAGAAACGTTGAAGTTTTTCAATTTAGTCGTACTCTTTGTATCCCCAAACCTGGGCGCAATAGTGCATTATTGATTTTGTAGCTGCATCATGTACTTTATATTTAGCAGAGTTCAGACCATGACATGTTATAAGTAAAGATAACACCGGGATATTTATAATGGTTTGATATTTTTTCTCCCCACCGTTAAAGTACCATTTTCCAGCTGCCGCCCTTCTGCCGCCGTTCCTAAAAATTACAATTTCCGACTTATTAAGGTTGACATCTAAGTTCCACTTACTGCAGTACCTGCTGAAGCTGTCGATAATCGTTTGAGGATATTAGGTCTATCAGAGAGGAGAACTATGTCATCCGCGTATAACAGGTCGTTTATTTCCAAATTGTTCACGATGAGACCAGTTGGGAGTTCGCAGTTCCTCAAGAAATAAGAAGCTTGTTGTACTCTTTCCATTGCAAACTGTTGCTGACGTGTCCCGGTATAGGGATCTTATTGTTGTCAAAAGCTGCTGACAGTTCGACGAAGAATGCATAAAGCTTTTTTTTGTGACTCAGTTGAAGCTTAATGATGCAGGATAGGTTGTAAACTTGGTCAACTGTACTATACTGACTTCTGTATGCTGCCTGGTATTCATTAAGTATGTGGTTTTTTCAAATCCAACTAGTAAGTCTATTTAGCAAAATTGTTGTAAATATTTTGTATAGTGTGTCGAGAAAGGTAATTTGAAGGAAGACTTGCATCACTTTTTTTGTAAGTAGGGAAGATAATTGATTTCTTGAAGGATGATGGTTTAGTTTCAGTATCAAATATATCTCATAGCAGAATGTGAATCTCTCCTTTAAATGTAGTACTAGAGTTTTTGTAAAACTCGTTTGGAATACGATCAATGGCGGTTGCTTTGTTCTCCTTTGATGTTTCTATCGCTAAGATAATTTCATCCAGTTCTATTTGATTATCTAGCTTTTGTTGATAAATGGTTTCAAAAGTAAGTAAAGGCATCGCAAATTGTGTTGAGGCTAAATTCAATGTGCCATAAAAGTGGTTCATAAGCACAACAGATATTTTTCTATGCCGTTTGTTTTTGATTCTCCACGAATTTCTCTAGCGATTCTCCACTATTCTTTTGCCGAGGATAATATTCATATTGTTTTGCTTTTAACAGGGCTTTGCATTTTTGTTTGTATCAGCATATTTTAATCTGCTCACTTCCAGGTTGTCTTTTTTAAACAATCTCGGTGCTTTTATTGAATCTCAAGGTTTCATTTTTTCGAATTTTATATTGTGAGCGCTTGGCTTTCCGCTTGTTTCGTATATACATTTTTTTATGGTGTCACATCTTGTTTCAATACTTTCCCCATGATAAAAATTCGTTGTTACGGCTGCATTGAGTTTAAGTATAAAATCCAAACGCTTTTTATCTACCCTCTTCAGCCTAGGTAGCATTTACATTGGAGAATTTCTTGTGATGTCTGCAGATCACTTAAAAGCAAATATTAATGGCATTTGGTCCGAGTATGTTTTACATCCAACAAAAAAATCACTTATGATTCCAACTGAGTTGTAAGATGAACAGCAGTAGTCTATCACAGATGATCTTCTGCTTGACACGAAAGTAAACTCTCCATTTTTTTCACCAAGGCTTCTGCCATTAAGAATAAACGCCCCAATATCTTCTAAGAACTGAAGAAATGTGTTGCAGTTTCTATCGGTTGTGGAATCTTTTGAACATCTTGAATCAGTAATTGGCCGCTGGGATATTGCTTGGATGTCTATAGAGCCCATTGTGCCCGTTCTGACACTGAGATCACCTAATAATATGAAGTTTTCGGACCTAAGCTCATCAAAAAAAAATTGTTAACCTATTAAAATCACTAATCCAATGGTTGCAGTTTAGGTAGCAAGGCACGATATTGACGGTAGCTTGGGGAAAAGTTTCATACAAATTTACGAAGTGTAGTTGATGCATAGATTCTATACTCTTACTAAAAAATTCGAAAAATATTCGTGTTTATGAAATTGGGCCAGTTTCCGAAAAGAGGATTTTTCTATTTTTTTGAATAATGAATATAAAAGGCTTTTATTTCAAGCAATTTTCTTTTTGTAAACAAATAATTTTAATTTTATACCTTCAAAATTTTAAAAAAAATTAGATATTCTTAAATATGTCCACTATTTGACCTTCAGTTCGACGCCCAAATTTCGATGTTTACAGGTTTCATTTTAGTATTTAAGGATTCTCCAAAGATTGTTGCTGACTTAATCTTTTAAAAAAATAAAGATTTAGAATCACTGTATAGAATGCAACACACAACATATACTGACTCCTACTTAATAATATTGAAAATTAATATGCATGCAACTATTTGAAAAAAGTTTTGTCTAGAGCTTGAAAATTTACAATTTTAATGTTAAGAAATTAAAGACTTTAAGTACTGAAGCCATGACGACTGAAATGATAAAATATATTCAAAAACTAATCTAATGTCAACACTTGGTATTTCTGGAAAATTCTTAAAGTTTTTTAAAAATATGTTATGCCGCTTGTAAGAATTTTTGTTTGATACTTTACTGAACAACATTTCTATTTTAGCAAGGCATTTGATTAATCAAGAAATTAAATAAAAAAAAATTGGACTTAACGACCGTTTCGTTATCCAAATTTTGTCATATCTTAAAGCAGCGTAATATTCAGGACAGGAAAAATAGTGTGTTCCTCAAGGGAGTCACCTTGGTTCATTACTTTTTATTTTATCAACTTCCCATAGGAAGATTTGTCAAACTGAAAACTTTGACATTTCTTGACGTTTCAAGGTCCCTAAAATTAAAATAAAAGATGTTTGTGACTGCGTTTGTACGTAGGTTCGCAACGTGTTTTTTTTTCGTCAATCGCTCAAGAGCCAGATTAGATATCGACTTTAAATAAGTTTTGTTATACATATAATAATGCAGAAATATGCAAAAAGGGCTCTCAAGAAAATTGCATGTGTGGGGTTTTTACCATCTTTAAAAAAAAATGCAAATTTTGGTTAAATCCAATTATCTCAAGAACTTATATGGTAAGTGATATGAATTAAATTTTATACTATACATTGTAACGTTTTACCAAATCAGTATATTTAAAAAAAAAAATCATACTAACAGTTTTTTTTATAGATCGAAAATATTGAAAAAATATAGTCAACTCGAAAATTTTATGAATAAAAAATGATTTTATCACCAAAACAAATTTTTTGCAACGAAAATAAAAACGTTTTTGACATCTGATAACATTTTTATAAAAATCAAACTGACCGTTTATATAAACAATAAAAATTTAAAAAAAATACTCATAGTTGGTAAAAATTGATTTTCGTTTCAAATATCTTTTTAAAAAATTGAGATTATGGCTTTAAACTACTTTTATCTTTAAAAAAAATTGCTGTCAACACTCAGTAAAATTTTGAGAAAAACCTAATTGACAGTTTTTTTAACAAAAAATAAAAACTTAATACTAAAACTTGGTAAAAATTAATTTTCAACTCAAATAGCTTTTCAAAAATTAAAAATATTGTCTTCAAACTGTTTTTTATATCCTGGAAATATTGTTTTCGATATTCAGTAGATTTTTATTTTAATCCAACAAGCCGTTTTTTCATAAAAAAATAAAACCGACAAAAGTATTACGCAAATTTGGTAAAAATTGTTGTTCGGTTCTTGATACTTCTCGATTTCATTGCATTCATCCAAATTATAAAAATTTAGGAAATGCTATTAAAATTCGTAAAAAAATATTTTCGACTAAAAATCTGTTTAAGAAAACTAGTTTTTCAAACTAAACTATTTATTGATATGAAAAATAGTGGTGGTCATTAAAATTTGTTTAAGAATAATTCAACTGACAACTTATTTAACCCAACACGTAAACCTACAAACTTTTAAGCAAGACAAATCGACAGACGGGATGGGAAGTTATCAGTGTGGGTCGCATCCCCGCCTCCTTTTTTTTAAATTAATTTAGTACTTATAAAATTTTTCAGTTTTATCTTAAACAAATTTTGCATAACTTATTATTATACGTTTAATCTTTAATTTTTGTAAAAAAGTGTTGACCCATTTTTGAGATATTGAATTCCGAAAACAAAATTTGTAGTAGAACAAAAATTATTGAAATCGGTTGATTATATCTTGAAAACTTAAAAATGAGTTAAAGGTTCTTTGGAGGGCACCCTTATGAAGTAAATTATTTCGATTCATATTTAAGAAAATTTGAATTTTACGTTTTTAACGAAAAATAAATATGGGGACTACTGTTACTTTTAGTTTTAAAAAGAGCACACAAATTATAACGCGAACCTGCTTTAAACCTATACTTCTAAGTTTAAACTCAATCGACCTAAAGGTTTGAATTGTAGAGGCTAGGACAAACAGACAGGCGGATGGGCGGAATTGAGGACCAAGTTTGTTTGTTTAATATCTACCATTGTAATGTCATGTTTGTTTACGAATTAAATAGTTTAAAAAGAGTTTTTCAATTCACGCGGGCAGTTTTTGGCGCTCCATGGCGGCCATTTTGTTTTGGTGACATCTGTCAAATCTTTTGTTTATTATTCAGTTGTGTATGCCAAATCGTTATGGCAATTTGCGCGATTGAACAGCACGTTAAAATGATAAAACTTTATAATCAAAATGAGTGCTAACGTAAACGTTGCGCGCATCGCGCCCATTTAACGGTAGACGAGGGTTGCCTTTCACAGTCGACTCTTCAACATTTGGTAGCCGAATTTGAGACGACCCGTTCAGTAAGCAATTAGCCAACACCCGTTCAAGGGACGCAAGATCGTCCGAAATCATCAAAAATCACCGCGGTCTATAAAAGGGTACATTGACAACGACGTTTGTTTGCTGACTGGTCTGCGAATCGACCCAAATTTTGGCTGAAAAATCATCTTTGGTGTTGAGGCGCATTTTTGGATGAATGGCTATGTTAACAAGTAAAACTGACATAAATGGGACGACACCGACCCCCGCAAGGTTCAAAAGTTGATAAAGCATCCTAAAAAAGTTACCCTTTGTTTTAGATTTTGGGCCGGCTGGCGGCGTAATTGGTCCGAATTTTTTTGAAAACAACAGCGAGCGCATCATAACGTTAATAACTTATTTCTTGTGGTCCAAATTGAACCATAAAGTGTCAAGTCTTCATAAAAAAGTCTAAAAACTTAAGCATAAAAAAGTTGATAACAAAGCAGCATGTTAACCGCTCGGCTCAGTACTCATTAAAAAATAAAAGTCGCAACACTAGATTTCAATGCGAATGAATGGATTGGAAAAATATATTCCGCTGCTGTTTAATGCGTGCCCCACAGAGGCACTTGTTGCCACATAAATGTTGCGGGACGAACATCTACGATCTTCCCTTTTTCTTCCTCAAGCAAATATGGAAGATCGTTAGACAGTCGAGGAATCCAGGAAAATTTCCTCAACGACGCACCATGGTCCGTTCGCCCGTTTGTCTGTTCGTTCGTTTGTGTGTTCGTCCGACCATTTATTGGTTAGTTGGAAAAAAGAAACGTAAAAAACAACAACAATAAAAAAAGTACTGAAGGCGACACTGGATCTGCCTATAAATCATTCAATCTCTGGTTAATTAATGTGAATCTAAGAACATTTAGATGCAATTTATTTTAATGTGATAATTTATTAATTTATTGGCTTTTAATGCTTGCCGGATGGCTCGCTGCAATCGCACTTTGGCGCGCAGTCGACACTGGACACTGGATACATTGGACACATGGGCATACTGGACACTGGACACAATTCCAGAAACCGGTACATTTTGTGTGTGTGTCCCGCCACGGGCACTTGAGTATCCAATTGGAATGAGTAAAGACGTACGACTCTGCTGAAGTGAGATTGAGAGAGAGAGGATCGAAACGCAGAACTGAAGATTTATGCTGTGACAGTGCGTATGGAGCTTGGTATTAGGCGTCAAACGATTTATGGCTTACCATCATTATTTCACACCCCAGCACACACTTTACAGAGCCACACTCACCCGAAGACTACCATCAAAGTCGTGTGGCTTTGGTATGCACTGCACAGGCCTGTCCCTGTCCCCATATAGTAAGTATACGCCAGAGTGCCAGCAACTTCAAGTCAAGCTATCTTAATTCGCGCCTGATTCCAATATCAGTTGCGCGTATATATTTAATGAAATCATTAGCGATACACGAGTGAGAAATTCCTCTAATGACATTCAGTCAGACAGACAGACAGACAGAAAAAAGACTACGCGCAAAGTTGGGTATGGAATGGCGTTTGAGATGTCCAGTCCTTACCACGCCCGAGAACGCAAAGTATGGCGCGGCTATAGATTTTTGTAAAACATAAAAAAAAACAGAAATCAAAGAAACTGGTATGACGCATGATTTGGCAAGTGTTGCGTTCTATTCTGGTGGCTTGGTCAAGTCTATACTACGTTAACACTCTATACAGAGCACAGAGATAGTGTACTTGGGCAACGTGCATCGATAATATGGACTTGTTCAAAGAATTCCAACTTGAATCTAGCTCAAATGGACTTTCTCAATGGCTAACACATGAATCACCTGATGTTGTGGGTGATTTAGGATGCCTTTAGTTATAGTGGAATTCATATGAACTTGCTTGATTGGATTGGATATAGTCTGTATCTGAAGCGAGAGGTGGATTGGATTATAAATTAAATAATTAGCAAAAATAAATCAAAATAAATTAGGTAGGCATTGGAAAAATTTTAAACTTGATTTTAAAGTTTTTTGCACATAGAGCTGATTGAACTTGTTAAATTTAATATGTTTTGAACTTTTAAATGAAATACTTTATTTTGGAAATTGTCTTCATATGACGACATGTTCTTTAAGGTAAGAAGTAGGACTCAGAGATTTTTGAAATTTCTGACATTTTTAAAATTCTGTGATATTTTAATTTTTGTAGTTTTTGAATATTTTTTTAGGATAGATTGATTTAAGTTGCAGCGTTTTAATAATTGTAACATCAAAGATTGTTGACGTCGATTGAGAACACAGTAATCATTGACATCTGAGACAATCATTATTTCTTACAGCCTGGTTAGGTTAGGTTAAAGTGGATGTCCGTGATGGAGTAGGACACACTTATAGACCAGTTTAATGGCCCGTTGTGATATCACATGAATCTTGAGGCTTTCTTCTTAGCTCAATGAAACTAGTTTGAGTCCCTTACGAAACGTGAGAGGCTCATTATGCAAATATGATTTAGATCGTTTCGATTGTTATAGAAGAATTCTCCTAGGTTATTCTAGCGTTTTTGAGATAGAGCAGGGCATGTATACGGAGAAGGTGGAGAACTATACGTATCCTCCTCTTAATCATTTATACAGCTTCTGCAAAAGTCAATTGAGAATAAGTATAGCCGCGTAGCGTGCTTTCCTATTAAAAGTTGCCTGGTAAGGACACCGATTATAGAGCTTATATGCGATCTGCTTAGAAATAGCAAGCACCTTGATCGCTTTCAATCTAGTGAAGATCAGATGTTTTTTGTGACCTAACACGTGGTGATGCTTTTTTACCTGGTGTTTATCAACTTTATAGCGTCCTACATTAGCAATAGTTTACTTGTAGAGATTGATATGCCAGCATTTGCGAAACGTGGTAGAATGGTATATACTGTTCCATTCCTGGCGAGTTCACTTGCCTTGCAGCTATCTCCATTAGAGATGATTGACAGTTAATGATTGTTATGGAGTTGTAGAGACAGAGTCCAAGGATTTGATAGCGGCCTTACTATCTGAGAAAATACGGATATCAGAATTTGATATCACTTTTTCTTTAAACCAGGAGAAGACTTCGTTTATCGCCAAAAATTCCGCCTGGAACACGCTACAATGACGGGAAGGAGGAATGAGAGACTTAATTTAAGTCGTTTAAAGTACACACCTCCATCAATCCCTTCTTTTGTTTTGATCCATCTGTATAAAAGTTGACTGGCTCGTCTAACAGGGATGCCCTATCCTTTCAGAAAGATCTGGGAGGCATAGAAATCTGGAAGTTTCTGTCGAATTGCAGTTGGGGAATGGTGTAGTCTATGTGCTTTGGAATTGATTCTAAATACCTAATAATTACGGCATGTTGTTTTTAATCCACTTCGACGAAGGTTTGAGTCGAATAGCATAGCTATCAGCTATTTGTTTGCCAAATATATCAAGAGGTTTAAGGTAGTGATGTAGGGTGTCCACTGTCCAGTGCAGCAGACGAGGGCGTGCGAAGCGTTGGACTTTATTAATTTTGTCCGATTTATAGCTTTTTCTAAGAAATTCCGCCATACTGCCACAACGTACTTTAAAATCGGGATTCGGGGTTATAAAACCCCATCTTACAGCCTGAGAAAGCACCATTCCAAAATTACAGTCTGGACCATTTGACCCTTATTACACGTGGCGTGATGATTAGAGCGTATAAGACTGAAGTTAAAGAGGTCTTGGCTTTAATCTATGTCTGTGCCACCTTAAGTTTTCTTTCACTGGTACTGCCTCTTAATAGGAATTGACAAATCCTATAATTCAACATGAAACTTGTAGGTCCATTTGCTTCCTCGCACATGGGAATGGTTGAGAGTTGTAAATCTACGAGCTGTTGAGCCACCTAATTCAAGTTAAGAAGGAGGCATCTGTAAAGTTAGAAAGCTGCAAACCATAACTTTCAGACGACTTCATAAGATGACAGAAGGATATCACAGACTTAAATTACGATATGGTAGACTCACAAATTCAGTCTGGTAAAGATAGCTTAAGGTGGACGTTAGGGCGTCGGAGTACAACTTTGTCATAGTTTTTTTGATCTATGTCTATAAAAGCTGATTGTTTCATCTGTCAAAAATGTTTTATAATCCTAGATAGACCAGGAAGGGATGTATACTTGGAAGTTTTTGTTGAAATGTGGTTAAGGAGTAATGTAGTCGACGTTATTAGGTAGATATTTTAATGAGTTCAGACTAATGGAGTGGACAGCAATATTGATCCACTGTTAGGAAGCCTTAAGTCACGGTTTGTTGCTGTATTCAGCGCAGTTCACAATACTGCTGTATAGCCAGTTTAATATATGGGTTTGTAGACCCCATTTATTACCAATATATTTTCACAAGAAAATAGGGCAACAGTGGCTTTTTTTACTCTTTCTTGGATATATGGTTTCTAGCTTAATTACTTATCCAGGATAAGACCCATAAGTATATTTTTTGTCTGAAAATTTAAACGGTAAATTTCAAATTTCTTTTTTAAAGCGCTTAGTCTGAGATGATAATTAAAACTACTACGTAAGACTTATTATATGTTAGGATTGAGCTAAAGGGTTTTAAAACATATTTTGAAAAGTCTTGTATTTGGATTGTTGCTGTCACTTTTGAAGCTGTCATTTCGTAACATTTAACAAATAAAAAGTAAGCCAGAACTTAAAATAGAACTATACCCGCTTTCACAATGTATTCACCTAAAAACGAAGCTCCTGTATTATGTCAAGGATGATTTGAATCACAACGTTACTCTTAACAGTGAGAGCGATAGTGACAGACTTTTTTTTTAAGCAAAATGGAACTTGGAAAGAACTTGGGTTGCATGATATGTGGTTTCAACAAAATCGCGTTCAGTGAACAGCTTATTTTTCGTTTGAGATCAATTGGCTGTCTAGATCGTGAGCTTTAATTCATCTATATAATTTTTGTAAAGCTACTTTTATATTAATGCCATCAAAGCCAAAATTGAAGCATTGATGCGTAAGATACCGGTTGATATTTTAGAAAGACTATGCGAACAATTGGCGTAGCGTTGAAACTGCCTAATAAATTATGATTTTTAGTTTTGTTAAAACAAAATGTTAGAAGCTTTAACTTGTGATTCTCTTCCGGTATGAGATCACCTCCACCAGCACTCCACAAGCTGCATCCAATTCTCACCGATAAGGAGTCGAAGTATTTCATTTTCTTGAAGAACATCTTTTTCAAAAACTGCTTAAATTATGAACTGAAGAATAAATCATTCACCCAGAAAGTGTCCAAGCTCTTCCTTTTTATTTAAGTTGCAGAGACTGCAAATAACTGCCAAATCGTTTCGATGAAGGATGAAAACAAGCCGCAACATCTCTCCTCTTAAAATAAAAATAGTCCTGATGGCTTCCGGTATGAAATTCGGTTAAAAGTAATTCCGTACATTGAGATTGTATTTCAACTTTGAATAAAATGTTATTTAAGTTGATAGGTTAAAGTTAGGTTGGAGTGGCTGTCCAGATGGCATTGACGCACCTCGACCTCAAGGGTTCATTGTGATACCACTAATGAGGTTACTCATGGGAGAGAAATGAACCTAAACAAACCATTTTGTACTTTTAATAAAGTTAGAGAGACATTTTGTGTCAATCGTTGCCAGTTCACTGGTATTATCGAAGATGGGATTACCGAGAAAGAAGGTGTTGGACTGTTTCCTCTTCCTCCTCGTCCATGCAGCTTCTACAGAAGTTATTTGTGTAGACCCCTAGCCTCAGAGCATGTCTTCCTATGAGGCAGTTATTGCTCCAATTGTAGAGCTTATACTTTGTCTGCTCAGGGATATCAAGCCTTTTGACCGTTTTAAGTCTATGCTGGGCCATATTTGCTTGGTTTCTAGGCAGGTGGTACTCTATGACCATCTAGCGTTTGTTGATTCTAGATCATATTGTTGGAGAAAATATTTGCATGTAGAAAATGGTGTTCCTATGTTATGTTTTTGTCTAACATTAGGCAGAAGTGTTCCGTGTTGGCTGTCCGAGAAGATTCGTATATCCTTGCAAGAAGTAACGTTTTCTTTAAGCCAGTATAATGCCTCTTTAATCGCCATTACTTCTGCCTGGAATACACTACATTGATTGGGAAGGCTATGGGATAGACTGAGATTCAGTTGTTCCGAATAGATACCACTTCCAACTCCGTCATCGGTCTTTGAACCGTCTGTATAAAAATGTACCGCATCGTCTTCCAGGGGTCTCTCTTCTTCCCAGGAGCATCTTGAAGGGATGGACACATGTAAGCTTTTACCGAATACCATTTTTGAGGTGGTATATAGTCTAAGCGATCTGGGATAGATCTGAAACTGTCTAGAATAGTAGTATGTCCAGTATTGTTACTATTCCATAGATAGGTGGCTCTAAGCCTCACACATGAGTTGGCTGCCATGAGTTGGACAAGATGTCAAGAGGTGTAAGGTTTAAAAGCAGCTCCAGTGCTGCGATTGGTGTTGAGCGAAGTGCTCCTGTGATGCACATACCTGCTGACCGCTGGACTTTGATGAGCTTATTTAGATTTACCATCTTGTCCAGTGCGGTCCACCACACGACAGCTCCATAAATGTGTATCGGTCTGATTACTAAAGTGTAAAGCCAGTGGGTTATTTTTGGGGAGAAGCCCCATTTTGATCCTATGGCCTTTTTACAAGTAAAAACCGCTACAGTAGCCTTTTTTACTCTTTCATAAATATTTGCCTTCCAATTTAGTTTTTTGTCTAACATGAGGCCTAAATATTTAGCTTGGTCGAAAAAGCTTAATGGCATTCCTTTAATCTTGGGTGGGTTAATCGAAGGAATTTTATATCTTCTCGAAAAGAGTATTAATTCTGTTTTATGTAAATTGACGTCCAAGCCACATTGCTTAGCCCATTTTGTTAGCCTATTTAAGGCATTTTGTAAAAGTTCCGAAAGAACTTAGGGGTGTTTCTCAAAGACAGATATTGCAACGTCGTCAGCAAAGGCAATCACCCTGAAACCCTCTGCTTCCAATGATGGTAGTAGGTCGTTTACTTCCATGTTCCATATTTCTGTTGATGCTCTCGCACTTTCTTTGAGAGCATTACTTCATCAGTAAGCTGTATACTTTCATAAAGTAATTTCAGTTCCCAGTGATTCGTCCTAATTTCATTAAAGCGTTCTCCAATATTCATACCAACCTTTTTTAAATTGTGTTGCATGCCACCAGATTACTATTTGCAGCCTGGAATTTTGGATTTTCGATATATTAATCACACAATCCGCGTTCAGTTTGGGGGTTGCAATAAACAGTTTTTCTAGACCGCTTTTAAAATAAAACATATATTTTGGAGTATTGGAGGGATCGAAATAATTTTTCTGAGAAAGAAACGAAGTATTCTTTCATCACCATTTATTTTGTTTGTGTCCCAAACTTGTGCATCGTGAAACAAAGTAGATTGCACAGTTGCCTTGAAAACCCTGTACTTTGAATAAAGACCAATGTTCTTATTGTAAAATATTTGTTTCCAATTTGCAACAATAGCTGTCCTTGCCATATAAGCTTTTATTTTTTAATTTTTTTTCCATATTGCGATTAAAATCTATCTCCATTCCAAGGTACTGTTTTGCTACATCCAAATCTCTTCGATCCAACCTCCATTATTGATCACTTGAAAGTCTCCCACTGCCCTTCTAAAGAATCATAACCTTAGACTTATCTATATTGACTTCTAAACCCCATATTCTACAGTACTCTCCCAGTCTATTTATCATCAGTTGAAGCGATTTTGCCGACTCTGCTAATATGACAATTTCATCAGCAAAATGGTCTTGAGGAATACCGAAACTTAAGATAGTATTTAAGGCTTCTACTTACTTTTCCTTAAATCCAGATAAGTTGTATTTAAAAAATTCGACTGAAATGTTATTCGTCCAGTAGCTTTATGATTCTTTATTGAGTCCAATACTACCTCCAGCTCCTCTAGTTTTATATCTTTGTCTAAAAAATTGTCCCGCAAATATGGGCAGGTTGATTGCTCTGCCATCGAAGAACTCAAAAGGTTACTAAAATGCTTGGTACATTAAATTTGTGTTGCCATCTTTTTAGTAAGAGCCTAAAACTTATTCTTCTTCTTCTGCAGCGAAGTCCCTTATTAAGCCTTTGATAAAAGGGAACACTTTATTGCAGTCACTATCAGTCCCGTCTAAAATTTTGAAATTTTGACATTTGTCTATTTGTTCAAAATTGTTAAACTTTCATGCCACACATTGATAGCCCAAAAAACTATCTGCTGCGACCATCTATCTTCCTGTTAGATAGATTTTCCACTTAGTTCCCTCCTTATATTATATCAAAGTAACATGCAACCCCATTTAGTTCACTTTGACACTCACTGTCCTTTTGTGAAAATTGCTTTAGTTAGCCACTTGATCTGTTTTCACAATCTAAATCGTAAATGTCATCTGATCACCACCACCGTACTGGGGCAGCGCTATAGCATCGCAACATTTTATAGTTGGATATGCATAAACAACAAAAACAGCAACAACAACAACAAAATGGAACCACTTTTCTTAACCCTCTCAATAGTCTTATTAGAATGTCCAATCTCAACTTAAAACCCATACCTCTGCCTTATACTGAAAGCCCGGTTTAAAAGAAGCTCAATTAGTGGTCGTTGGGGTACAAAAAAAAAGGAAAATAAACCTCTCCTAAATTTGGTCCGAGATGATCCCTTCGATGATCAACATCACGACATGTGCCTCGCAGTGGCAGCATCAGGCTGTGCACAGTTGCACTACTGATCACACTTCTTTTAAGAAAACGACTCCGATCCGAACTATGTGATCCCGCAAAACATTTAGCTCAGGCCCTCGATTTAAGTACGTAAGTAAGTATGTGTCTATCCCAGCTTCCAGCTTTGACATGCTCTCTCCCATATGCAGATCAATGGCAAAGCATAGACCAAAAAAACCCTAAAGAAGCTGCCATCATGTCGATAGGACGATGGTCGAGTGGAAAAGTCGTTGACGACATCGACGACCAAGACGACAACAAGTAAACGCTGGAACTCTTGGCAAAAGCATCAAACAAGTCGTGAGTGCGTGAAAATAGAGTCCGAGTCCAAAGGGGCATTAGGTTCCACTTAAGCATCAGCGGCACGGTGCACTGACAAGTCAACATCCCCAGCTCCTCTTTTGTATACAGACCAGGAAGACACATTTTGCCCAGAGATAAGATGCTCGCTTGATGGGGGATAACTCTCAAGCCATCAACTAGCTACAGCTCCAGCACCAGTAGAAAAAACCAAAATGAAGAACATTAAATGTGCGGGGTCAAGTAGACAGGTCAAACTTTTGTGCTTGCGTCGCAGACGATCGTCATTTCGTAGGCCGCTTTCGTTTGGCCCTTTTTTGTTGCCTCGGGCGGGTGGGGTGCTGTGCTCCTTAAATGGAACAAAACTGTCAGACAATTGGCGACGGAATAGATCTAATAAATTTGGCAGTTAATCGGCTACACACAGCATAATACGAGTATACCCTCTGTCATATAGCCACCAGTGACTTTCCTCCGCCCGCACTTCCAAGTAGTGCGATGTTGGCCCATATGAGATTGACATAGGATCTCAATGGAAGCCTATAGAAAATTGTGTCTCGTCGCGTTTTTGTTTCGTTGTGTCTTGAGTTTATTTTTGTGTGTTATGGTCGCGTCTATGTCTAATAGAGTCTAACCTGTGCAACATGCGGCTGTTATATTAATTGCGTCTGGATGACTGACTGACTGCACCTTATTTTTCGTCGTCATCGCTGTCGCAGTCGTAGTTGAAGTCTATGGTTGTTGTTGAAGCTGTCTGCGCTAGATTTCCTTAGCCCCGCGAGACTTTTACAATGTACATCTGGACTCTGAGCGGCGCTGCGCCAGCGAGCGAGGGATAGAAAGAGTGAGAGTGTTACCAATAGTGGTGGCAACGTCACAACCATCAATCGCCCCAAAGGCAAAGAGGTCTAGTACATTTGCAACATATTCACATTCAATATCTATTTGAATCTATCTATTTTTTCCGTTGCAGTGACTTGTGCATATTTCAAATCACATCGCTTCGCTGGTGAAGCTAGCTTCGCGTCGCGTCGAGTCGAGTCGTCCGACCCTTGTTGTCTTGTCGACGCTAAAAGCCAAATGTCTGTATATACCAAAAATCTTGTTGTTGTTGTTGTTATTATTGGCTTAATCGACGTCTGGCTCTATAGATGATATGAGTCATGCGTTTGGTATAAAGCTGAAGCTGGCTACAGAGCACCTACACGTTCAGGTTTTTTATATCTATTTATTTTATTTTTCGTATTTTTGTATGAATTAAGTATCTTTCGGGTTTTTGAACTTCAAATGAGAAATAATAGGTACTGACATCGTATAGACGGGAACCTTTTTTTTCAGATTGGTTTGGTTTTTAAATTGGTTTTGTTTTAAATAGCTTTGCAAAGTTTCCATCAAGGCTAGCCCATTTATAGACTTTTGTATAAATTTAATTCAAACAATATTGGTTCTGCAGCAACGACGCGACGGCGCGCCGGCTGCAGATATCTCTGAGCTATATCTGCAGCCAGATATAAGAATATAAAACTATAACTAACCATGTTTATGGGTTGAACTTTAACTTCACTTCTGTATGACTTCCCCGTTTGCGCCGCAGTTCTACCTCCACTTAGCAACAGGTCCTTTGGGCTATTTTTATCAGAAACATTGCTTGGAGTGTTCTTTTGTTTGCATGTCATATGTATTCATTCATATAAATTTATATGCAACTTATGTAAATTAGAATACTGCTCTTAGTCAAATTGTATTCAAAAGTTTTACGTATTTAAATGTCACAATTTTTGAAAGTACATAATTGGGCAACAAAGTTATATCGCACACTCTTAAGGGTATCTGACAAAGAACTTGAAGTTTCTAACATTCTTTAACTCACAAAATTCAAAATCGCTTTAAATGAAACTCGATGTTGTTATTTAAAAACTATTGGGGAACTGGTCAAATGTACCTACAGTAAATCAAAACTATGACGCTAAAAATGGATATCATGAAATTTTACATTACCAACGAATAATTTGTACTTATGGGGTTATATTTCCTTGATAACCCTACGAATTTTATCATCGAAGTCTTGAATCGCTTGAGGAATTTCAGTATAGACCTTTTCTTTGACTAGGGCCATAATCTAAAGGTTTGAGAAATAAAACGATTACGTCGGAACACGGGAAATTTTCTAGAAATATTAAAATTTCTTAGTTGCTAATGTGTAGCAAGTACAGCACGCAGTCTTCAATATCTTTAAACATATGATATTAATCAAGAATTTTCACGATAAATCAAGGATCTCCTTAGCCGAAATGAAGCAATTTTTCTATTGACCAGGTAGGTAGGCGATCTCAAGGCAACCTAGCCTGAGATCCAATTAGCGCTGTAGTGCGCGGTTTTGATACCAAAAACTCGTTTGACCTTTGATTGAAAGGGATAGATTTATAGAGAAGTTTCATAGCGGTTATGTTAGAGCCATTTTGTCGCCTTTAGAAAAAAGATTAGGTCTCTAATCTTTGTCTCAGATAGCTCATCAAAATCGTGAAAGAATGCTTTTCCAAAGTATGTAATTCTAGTGTTTGCCAGAGCAGAATATTTGCAGAGGAAACGGATTATCGTTTCACTTTCTCTTTGGTCACTACAACTACGGCAAAAGGTGTTGTAAGAGATACCCAACTTCTCTGCATGAACTCCTATAGGCCAATGTCCGGTACGAACCGCAACAATCCTGGCTATGTCTTGCCCTGGCCTGCATAGAAGATCTTACTAGACATAATGCAGTTAGAAAAGATTTTACCCTTCCAAGAGGAATGTTAATCATTTCCGCAAGTCAGCTATGAAGGGCCGATCGTCAGCCCTTTCATTTCCTACGATATGGAACCTAGATCAGTGTGACACCGAGGGTAATATTCAGGCTCGCAAGCTCATCGCGATATTGCTGCACCAATTAAGATGAGGATATCGCCGAGTTAATGGCTTTGACAGCTGCCTGACTGTCTGTGAAGATAGCCGTATTTCGGTTTTGGTTTGGGTTTTGTTTAAGTATCTAACATGCCTCCCTTATTGCCAGCAGTTCAACGCTATAAGCAAAGTCAGGAAGCCTAAAGGATTTGGCTACACTTAGGGACTCCGAAAAGATCCCAGAACCAACTTTGCACTCCATCTTTGAGCCGTCAGTAAAAATGGTTGTGTCGAAACTTATCGACACGATGTCATGTCCCAATCTTCTCTGGATGGGAAAATAACGTTAAAACCCTTACTAAGGCTCAAAGTAGGAGTGCAGTAGTTAGTGCCTACCGAGATAATATGTGAGGGAATCAAGTTCGTTGTGTTTTCTATTGACCAACAAGCCCCGAGTTGAAAATTAGATCAAATTAATGCATTTTAAGGACCTAATCAGCTAAGATACGACACCGAAGCTTGTGATTGGTCTACTTAAGTTCTTGTGATAACTGAATTATAAAAGTTGTAAGACAACATTTTGTATGCAAAATATAGTAAAATGTACTGTTTCCTCAATTTAATCGGAAAGTAAAACACAAACCTGCGTTTTCGTCAACAATTACGGCATCAGCAGCAATAATCGCAGTTGTGCTTGAAAGATGTAAATGGTTTTGATCTTACTATCTAACTAGCAATATAAACTTGTTATAAATAGATCCAACGAAATAACATGAGCCCTCAAATTCAACATCGCCAGACTAAAGAACCCTAAACCATTGAAAGCTTCCCCGATGAGTGGAAGGGAATTAAACTCAAGCTTCCAAAAAAAGAAGAGCTAACGAAAACTTCAGAGGAATTTGTGTTTTGCCTGCCGTTTTCAAAATAGTAGCAAAAGTCATTCTGGGATGCTTCAGAGAACACCTTGAGGCCACACTCGATGCCGGACAAGCAGAATTCCGCACTGGATCCTCCTGTGTTGATCATATCAACACCCTGAGGATCATTATTGAACAGTGCGTTGAATATCGATCACCACTATACCTGCAGTTTATCGACTTCGAAAAGGCCCTTGATAGCGTTAACGGGAGTATATCTGGTTAGCTTTACGGAAGAGAGGCATCCCAGAAAAACTAATTGCAATTATTTATCCAACATATGATGGATCCAAGTGTCATGTTCTGCACGTTCTGGTAGGTTGTCAGATGATTTTGTAAACCGTAGTGGAGTCAGACAGGGCTGTATTCTGTCGCCAATATTATTTTTGTTGGTGATAAGCGATGAATTGCGCTCAGGTTTGTAAGTTAGCGGAGGGATCCAATGGACTTTGACATCCTATTAAAAGCACATGGATTACGTGGACTATGTTTGCTTACTCACTCATAGGATCATGAATCTCCATCAAATGACAACAATTAGTGTGGAGAGAGAAGCTGAAGTTATGGAACCTCGAAACCCAAATAAATATTTTCTCGCAACCGGTGGAAAAAGTGAAGAGCTTTCAATACCTTGGAAGCATTGTTTAAATCGAAGGCGGAACCGAACATGATGCATCCCGCATCGGCAAAGCAAAAGCGGTGTTCGGTATGCTGTGAACAAATTTGGAGGAATAACTCTATCAGCTTAAGAACAAAGCTACGACTTTTTCGCACAAATGACGAATTTGTGCTTCTTTATGGGTGCAGCACATGAAAGGTTACTTCAGCCATTACGAGAAAGCTGTGAGCCTTCGTGAATAGATGTCTTCGCAGCATCCTAAGGATTTTCTGGCCAAACCGAATATCCAATGAGGTCCTTCATAGAAGGACAGGACAGGAACCTATAGACTTTATAATACAGTACAATATTCTTCAAATATCAAACGGCTTTGAGGGACATTAAAAAAAAATTCCAAAGTTTATAAATATTGTCTTGGCTTACAACTCTCAACTATTCCTGTGTGCAAATACTGTTGTCAGCGATGGAGTGGACCTAAAGTTATAAGTCCAATCCAAACGGCTAATTTGAGAAAGCACTCTTCAATACAAGAATTATTCTTGTAGGCTTTGAAAATTCCTCGTTTTTAGGTGGCACAAGCAGGGATTTGAACCCAAGATCTCTAGAATGACAGTCATACGCACTTACCATCACGCCTTGGTACTACAAATCCTAAAAGCATTTTAATTTCCACACACAGTTACCCTTAAATATTACTTTTCTGAAAAAAATATTCTCAAACTATTTTCGTCAGATAGTCAGAGATATTTTTTCATTGAACACCGAATTTTTTGAGTTGACCTGAGCGTCTTAACGGCAAAATGATCAAAGCAGTTAAAATAGGGTGTGTGCTGGTTTTGGTTTTACAGCTGCCCCTCAACACTAAACAAAGTGGTATCCTCAAATTAACTTTAAGTTAATTTGAGGATACCACAATATTCTTCAAGTGGCAGGACTTTTTTTTACAAAATTACACATCTAATAAATATTGTCTTGAAAAAAGTAAAAACACGAAAAAAATGAAAAAGAATTAAAAGACTTTCTGCTATTGCTTCATGAGGACTTTATTAAGCGCCTCAGATCTGAAGCTCTTAATAAAATTAATAGTCACTACGTCATACAACATTTTAATTCAATGATCTTTCTTGATGTCTTTAAAAGATTTTTGTACCTTTAGCCTAATTATGTCAGAGTCATAAAGGTCTACTAAAAAACTCTTCAGAATACAGATGAGGCTTAACGATAATCCATGGGCCTAATAAAATATTTGTTTTTCCTATAAAAGTGATTATGTAGAAAAGTATTATAGATCTATCTGTGTTAAACATTTTCTAGTATGAGGGTTCACCCGACACTCATAAAAAGGTTAAAGTGAGCCAACTTTAAAAGATAGACATTAAACATATGCTGTCGGGGAAGTTTTTTAAAGAGCTTTATGAATTTTATTAAAGGGGAACAATCTTCGCAAACACTATTTTAGCAAAACTTGAACCGTTTCCACGGGACACGTAGTAGAAGCACTTAAAAGTAAATAAATCACCAACTGTCTTCAAGTGATATTATTTAACATATAGCCTTAATCAATAAATGAGCTACCTGACACTAAAATAATTTTAAAATCAGATCAGTAGTTCCTGAGATTAAGGCGTATAAACAAACAAACAGCCAAACAAACAAACAAGCAAACAAACAAACAAACAAACTCTTCAGCTTTATAATATAATTATAGGTTCGCTGTACTCCTGTTTCCTTAAATGTGTTAGTTACTTGTTCGACTTCATTCACTAAAAAAAACTATATAATTTAGCATAAAAACCGGGACTTCTATCTTCAGAATCTCCACAAAGCAGTTACTTAAATGATAGTTCAGTTTTATACCTCCTCATGACCTATAAGCTACATTCTACCATCTAAACGACGAACAATCTTATATTACCTGTAATCAAAAACTTAACTAACTGCACTCATTCGCTCACTCAACTATTTAAAGACACTACACTCAATTATGCAATGTTCATGTCCTGAATTTGAAATCCCATTACTTTTTCTCAAAATATTCAACCCACATTCAACTTTCCACATCTCCAACTCGTATAATTCTTGAAAAAATAAAAAACATCAACCCTGCGGCTCCACGCCCTAAAATCAACAAATCCAGTCAATAAAATACATATCTCCGCACTCCAAAGGAATTCAATTAAGTCATCACCTCCTATCCATATAAGTGTTGTCGTCTATAGTCCGCACTTGACCACACCAGTTGGCTGGATGTGTGTATAGGATAGTCCTCCTCTTCTTGATTGCGCCTTGTTTCCACCGCCCGTCGCGTCGTCGTCGTCATCGGCCTCTGGTCAGACTTTGTGACTTTTTTTCAATATCCTATACACAACATTACAATATACAATCTCTTCTCCTAATGCCCATCAATTACTACCGCCCAACGAGACAATTAGACCCATAAACCATTCATTCGTCTCGTGGATTTGCACATTAGCTAGGCGAAATTTTTCACCATAGGAGTTCCTTTTTCATTCCCTTCCCTTCGGATCCGATGCGACTGCAATGACTACGACGACGCTATCCTGCCTTGTTGCGCAGACTTTGGGCACACGCACCTCCAGTTTACCATCAGGTCCATAGCTTCAGCTAGACACGCCGGAGATCGGACACAAAACAAACGAAACCAACTCACTCATGCGTTTCACTTGTCATGCTATGCCAAAGGTACACTTGTCGAATCTCTGCGCCAACAAATAACCTGACCAGGAAATTACATTGGCATTAAAGCCAATCCAAGACGCACATATACCAATCGAGACCCCGGCTATTTACTCCAAACCGATCGCGAAGACAGTCAGTCGCAAGGATCTTGTTTTCCCACACTGGCTTTTTAACTACCTATATGTATACGAGGCTGGAACTCACTCACCACCACACAAAGCTGAAGCCAAGGCTGGGGCTGTGGTGAGTCTGTGAGGCTATAAGGCTGGGCCAAACGCCAAACACAATAAACCATCATCCACAGCCATTCATTATCATCCTGCTGGGTATTTTATTGCCTTGACTATAATGGTCGGGCCGGTTAAGCGGGCGTTATGTGTTTTATTTTTGTGAACATGTTTGGATTAGGACCACCCCGTAGCAGTTGTCACGTTTACGTCCATTCACCGCGCCACGCCGAGCACCGCCTCGGTCGATGCGGTGTGGTGATAAAATAATAAAAGAAATGAAGAAATCAATTAATAGGTTTGTCACTAAAAGTCATAACATTCAGACGCACGACAAACGGCTGCATCGTCTTAAACACCTTACCGTTCTTCTTCTCGATGACACGCATCCAAATCTCTGCGCTAAGCCATAAACGCACATTTCTGACAACAGGTTCGATTATTTAAATTAAGGTGACTTTTATTTCGGTCGATCACAAACAAATTAAGATCTTTCGTTCCCAAAAGATACACTCACTCAGAAAGGAATCTTTAACGCGTATAATTTAAAGCTCTTGGTATTGCAGAGGAAAATATGACCATTTAAAAAAAGAACGGGATGCAGGTCGTAGGCACTTGCATGTAGAATCCGAGGGATTGGTTGTTGGTCTTATAAAGCTCAAAGAAATTTGAAACATGTTTTAACATATACTTACTTACTTAAGGTAGCGCTACAGTCCCGTGTGAACTAGGGCTCACCCAACAAACTTCTCCATCTATCCTGGTCCCTAGCCTCCAATTGGTTTGCACCACCTGAACCTCGGTCTTCCTCTACTGCGCTGTCGTGTGGGTGTGGTTTCGAAGACTTTCCGGGCCGGAGCATTGGTGTCCATGCACTATGCGTGACATAGCCATCTTAGTCGTTGGACTTTTACCCTTCTGGCTAAGTCTACGTCACTGTACAGCCCGTACAGCTGGTCGTTTCATCTTATCCTCCACTCCCCTTCGATGCATACGGGACCGTAGATCACAAGAAGAACTTTTCTCTCGAACCGATCCAAGCTGCTTTCATCCGCTTTTGTCATAGGCCATGCTTCTGCATCGTATAGCAGGACGGGGATGATAAGGGTCTTATATAGCAACACTTTGGTCCCCCGAGAGAGGACTTTACCACTCCATTGCTTTCTTAGTCCAAAGAAACAGAGGTTAGCAAGGGTTATTCTGCGTTTGATCTCAGCGCTGGTGTTGTTTTCTGCGTTTACAGCGGAGCCTAGGTAGACGAAGTCCTTGACTACCTAAAAGATACGTCTGTCGATGGTTACGTTTTGACCAAGACGTCAGTGTTGTATGTCCTTTCTAGACGACATTAACCGTTAAACCCAATTTTGCCGCCTCTACCTATATACCCCTAAAAGCCCGATTGACATCATGCTGAGTCCTTCCGATTATGTCGATGTCATCAGCATATGCTAGTAATTGGACAGACTTTTGAAAGATAGTGCCTCTAGTATTGACGTGTGAGCTCTGCACTATTCTTCCAAGCAAGATGTTAAAAAAATCACATGACATCGCCTCACCTTGTCTAAAACATTTTTTGACATCGAAAGGTTCTGTTAAGTTGTTTCCAACCTTTTTGGATCAGCGTGAATTCTCAATGGTCTTCCTGCACAAACGGACGAGTTTGGCAGGGATGCCAAAACTAGACATGGCTCTATACAGCTCGTCTCTGAAGATGCTGTCATTTGCGGCCTTGAAATCGATGAAAAGATGGTGGGTGTCGATTTGGTGTTCTTGGATTTTTTCCAGGATCTGCCGTAATGTGAATATTTGATCAACTGTGGACTTTAGTGGTGTACAACCACACTGATAAGGACCTATCAGGTTGCTGACGATGGGCTTTAGACGTTCACATATTACGGTAGAGAAGATTTTATAGGCGATGTTAAACAGACTAATTCCTCTATAGTTGGTTCAGTTTAGAGGGTCTCCTTTTTTCAGGATCGGGCAAACAATACTGAGGTTCCATTCATCGGGCATGCTTTCTTCCGACCATATCTTACAGAAAAGTTGGTGCATGCTCCTAACCAACTTATCTCCAGCTGCTTTAAAAAGCTCTTCATTCAAGCCATCCGCTCCAGCGACTTTATAAGACTTCAGGTTAGATATGGCAATCTTTACTTCGTCTAAATCGGGAGGACGGGATTGTTGGCTTTCGTCCAGCCTTCGGTTCTAGGTTTATGTACCTGTGAATTTCGTTCCACCTGTTCATAAAACTTTAGAACTTCATTCCTGCTGCTTTTAAACCTCTCAACATCTTCGACCGCACGCTTCTCATGCCCTCTCTTTTTCCTTCTGAGAAGTCGGCGTTATTCTCGCCCCTTCTGCTCATAGAGCTCATGAGCAGCTCTCGTCCTTTTATACAGCGCCGCTTTGCGTGCCTGTTGTTTGGCTGCATTTGCCTGCCGGCATTAGTCATCCTACTAGGGGTTCCTTGTTGGTGGGTGTTTGAAAACCAGCACATCAGAGGCAGCTTCTCTGATTGCACCTTATCAATGTTTCCACATGTTTTCGATACATTGTGTTGGCGGCAGAGAACTTCGAGAGAGCTTACTTGTAACTCGTTCGGAAAAGGATTTGGCGATATCTGGCAATTATAGCCGTTCGACGTTGTACCTTCTCCCAGCACCTCCCTGTTTTGTCTTGGGTCTGGAAATCCGAAGTGCTACCTTGGCTACGACGAGCTGATCGGATAGTTCGTACATCCATTATGCTGGAAGTGTGTCTGGCGTCGATAGCAATATGGTCAATATGGTTGACGGTAGATTGATCTGGAGAAGTCCAAGTACCTTTGTGGATGTTGAAGTGTGGAAAACGCGTACTGGCTACCATGACGTTTCGCCCGCAGCAAAATCTATGAGCCTGAATCCGTTGTCGGAAGTGTTGCCGTGCAGGCTGTTCTTCCCGATTATTCCACCAAAGATGTCTTCCCTTCCTAGCTTGGCATTAAAATCGCCCAGGACTATTTTAATATCGTAGCTAGGACACTGCTCATATGTTTTGTCTAGAAGCTCGAAGAACATATCTTTGGTGTTGTCGTCTTTCTCTTTTGTGGAGGCGTGCGCGCATATCAGGCGAATGTTGCCGAATTTAGCCTTGATGCGTATGAGCATAAGGCGCTCATAGATGCACCTATAACCCAAGACTTCTTGCATAACTCTGGCTCTAATGACGAAGCCACATCCAAATAAGCGCTGTTGGTTTTCGTGGTACAAGTCACCATTGTAAATATCGCAGTTTTTCATCCTCTTTTTGCCCGGCCCATCCCATCGTATTTAATGGATGGCGGTCATGTCTGCTTTATGGTGGTCTAAGGCCTCCGCTAATTCTTCGGCTGCACGTGGTCTGTTAAGGGACCTAACATTCCACGTGCATATCCGAAGTTCATTGTCCTTAATTCGTTTGCATTGGTTGTCAACAGTAAATCCATCCGTATCCGAGGCTGGTTGGTGCTTCGCAGCTATGAAAATTACTCGGAACTAAAAAAAATATAAAACAGTGTACCGCAGTGTCCTAGGACCAACCCAGTATCTTTTATATACAAACGATAGTAAGGTAGATATCAACGCTATCATGACCGCCTTTGCTGATGATTGATGATACTACAATATTGGTGCCAGAGTGATGCGTTGCAAAAGCTACATAAAACTTGCATAGTCTTAAAATTCAAGTCCTTAGGTTATAAGCACATAGTTTGTGGGATAATCGAAACAAGTTTACTTAAAACAGTATTCGATATAAATTCATCTATACCACATTTGGTGAAGAAACAACAGTTCCATAAACGATTGCTTGAACTGCTCTTCTAAATATCTCTTAACCTCGAAACCTAAAGCATTAATTTGTATTGTTTTGAGCTTAAACCAATAACTCACCTTTTAAGAGACATGTCTGGAAGTCTTTGAAGTCCATTTAAAATTTAAACCGCCTTAAAATTTCTATTTAAAAAATTTCGATTAATTTATGCCCACAATTTCTCCAACTTTTATGATTTCCGATATTTATATTCACTTGAGTTGTGAGTCATAAGTCGTGAATTTGTAATTTTTTGTTTTGTCCACTGTTTCTCAGCAACCAATACTTTTCCCTTAAGACAACATACATCGGATTTCTGAACTCTAGATAATTGATGTGTCATTTCGGAATATTGGAAGTTCTGATCTGACACAGCAAACACCTGATTCTACTTCAATATTTACAATCTTCTTCATTTTATTGTTATTATTATTATTATTATTTTTAACTCTTTTTGGTATCCTGAGTCTGATGAGATTGGTGTAGCCTGTGATACCCAAATGTAAATTATGTTGTTTAAGCCAGTTAATGTACAATCCTGAGAAGTGATATCATCTTCCTTTCCTCTATACTTGGCTCGCAAATGGAAGAACACACGTTTATTGATGGGAGAGACTTATAACGTTGATAATAATTAAACACAGTGTTGACCATGAAAACACGTTAAAACTGAGGGTATAGAGTGTCAGGTGGCCACACCATATAAACGTGTATATGGGAAGAAGATCAGAGGACATTCTATTTAATGACGGTCGTTAATCGAACGTAAGCCAGGTTCAAGGTAAAGTATAGGAAATGATTGGAGATTTTATTTTTATTTTGATTTTTATTTCTTTTTTAAATTAATATTTTTATAAGAACTGGATTTTAATAAAACAGAACATGAATATGGAATATTTGGTTGCATCTTTAAGTTTATTATGCATATCAACATTTATATCTACCTGAAATGATAATATGAGTTCTTAATTTAGAATTTCTTCAAGGATTTTCAGAATATTATTGTTTAGGAACTCTTAATATAAAACAGGAGTAAGAAAGTTTATGATCACAATTCATGGATTATAGTTCCAATATGATTATTTCAATATTGCAATTTATGGATCTTTAGATTTTGACAAACTTTATAGCGAAGATATGAGAATGAGTGCTAATGTTAGATTAATCGAACTTCTTAGATGCGGCTTTTCGGGCTATTGGGACTAAAATTTTCAAACAAAATTACATTGACAGACCAGCTTACTAAGAGTACGGCCAGTATTAGTGGATGACCTTGAATTATTGATTAAGCGCCGCCCGTAACCATCAATAAGAAATATGTTAATCAATTACCAAAATGGTTATAGTGAGCCAACTTCAAAAAATAGACATATGCTGATAAGAACTATTTAATTGGAACAATTCTGTCATACGTTATATTGGCAAAACTTCAACCGTTATGTCAGCTCACGCAGTGTAAGCTTTTAGAAGGAAAAAATAACTAAATTTGAAACAGTCCTTATTAGATCCCCAGTAGCAACTGTGGCGTGATGGTTTATGTGTAGGACCGAGAGTGCTTTCTCAAATTAGCCGATGGGATTCAAACTGTAGGTCTTCTACATCCCTAATATTACCCGTTCACAGGAATTGGTGAAACGAGTAGGTTACTAGGCCCTATCTTTGTACGGACTGTTGCGTAACCTAATTTGATTTCATTATATTTATGATCCGGTCATATTAGCCTTAGCGTGAATTATAAAGCTAGCGAAACTAGTGGGTAAGCTTTTCCATCTGTCTTTCTTTAAAGATCTCTTTCCGAGAGGATAGAAAACAGCATTTTCTCAGCCTGTCCCTAAAAAAGGCGAATCCCCATCCCCACAACTATCATGTAATATCACTTACGAACCTTCTTTCCAATGTCATAAAGACGCTAAATAATTATCAGCTTAAAAAATAACAAGAGCTTCTTAATGACAGACAATATGGCTTTCTTAGCAATAGATCCACTGATAATCCCATGGTTTAGCTCACGAACAATGGAACTAACCTTTACATTATTTTGGAGAAAGTAAGATTGTTGCACTTGGTATTTCAAAGGCATTTTATTGAGTTTGGCACCAAACTCTCTTGTCGAAAATGATTCAATTTGGTATTGATGAATCTCTTCTTTGTTGGGTCAGAAATTACCTTTCGTACCGTTCCAATTCAAAAAGACTAGACATCCCCTAGATTGGGACTCCCATAAAGAATCCCTCAAAAAGTATAAACTAGAGTTGAGAATAGCTAAAAGATCCTTATGGAGATCCTTTTGTAACTCAATAGAAGAATCCTCGTAGGCATCAATGATAAGGAATATTCTCTCGACAAATCAAACAATGTCTAATTTTAGCTCCGTAGCCAAAAGAGTTTCTAAGTTACATAACTTAAAAAATTAATATCAAAATTATTAAGCACTTCCCGATATCGCAGAATCTTGAAATTTCGCACAAAGGTAGGTCTTGTGACCTACCTACGTCACCACAGCCAGTATGGTAATAGACAACCAAACCTACTGGCTTGTATCAGCATATTTGGGCTACGACCACCAGGGTCCGCTGCCTGGTACCATTCTTGAGAAAACGGTGGCTGAATCAACAAGACAGAAAACAAACCTAATTATCGGAATTATAAAAAAACAGATTGGCCAAAATATAGGGCAAATCTGAAAAATCTGATTAAACCAGAACTTTCGGATCGGCCCTTCTGCGCTCTTGAACTCGATCAAAAGATCGATGAGCTTACAGAAGCCCTCAATAAAGTCATGGAAACTGCCTGCCCCCTCACTACAGTGCGGGGAAAGAAAAAACTATATTGGTGGGCTGCTGAACTAGATATACTCAGGAAAGGTTGTAGAAGGATTTTCAATCGAGCAAAAAAGACTAGACATCCTCAAGATTGGGACTCCTATAAAGAATATCTCAAAAAGTATAAACTAGAATTGAGAATAGCCAAAAGATCCTCATGGAGATCTTTCTGTAACTCCATAGAAGGATCCTCGGGTGCATCAAGGATAAGGAAAATTCTCTGGACAAATCCAACCATGCTTAGTTGTCTTAAAAACTCAGATGGTACATGGACTAACTCTTGCGAAGAAACACCCACTTCCCGGATAGCTCCCAATCCGTTAATACAACAAACAGTCCTGGGTCGGGTATTGACATAACTTTTCCTCAAGGTCTGGTTACAAAAGAAAAATATTGACATGGGCTCTGAATAGTTTCAAACCTTATAAATCTCTAGGTCCAGATCAAATCGTACCAGATGAGCTACAACCTACCATTGATTTAACTTTGACCATCATTGAGATGATCTTCAAAAGTTGCATAAATCTGGTCTATATAGCTCAGCGATGGAAAGATGTAAAAGTAGCTTTCATTCCCAAGTCGGCCAAATGCTGACCTCGTCCCTTTCGCACGGAAATACAAGATCGCAGTAATTGTACCTCCTTCAATAAAAGGTATACCACTAATTTTTACCAATGAAGCCAAATATCTTGGTCTGATATTGGACAAAAAATCAAGTTGGTAACCTTATATTAAGGAAAGAGTTAAAAAGCTACAGTAGCTCTATTCCTTTGCAAGAAAGCCATAGAAAGCAAATGGGGTTTTCAACCTCGCATAACCTACTGGCTATACACATCGGTCATTCGACTAATACTTATGTACGGGATTGCCCTATGGTGGACTGCACTGGAAAACGTCACATACTACGACAAACTCAGCAGAGTCCAACGGACTGCATGTCTCTGCATAAGCGTGGCATTGAGAACCACACACTCAACAGCGTTAGACACTCTCCTCCATCTAACACCCCTCGACATCTTCAGTAAACAAGTGGCAGCGAGTACAGCGATAAGACTCGCAGCCTCATCTCAGTGGACCAACAACAATGTGGGGCACTCCATCATTTTGAACCTCTTTGGTTCTATACCAAAGTACATAGACTACACTATTCCTAAGCCCCTATTTGGAAAAAACTTCCAGGTATCCATTCCATCCAGAGATGAATTGGAAGACAAAAAACTCCTGGATAACAAAAGTATTAATTTTTATACAGATGGATTCAAGACAAATGAGGGAGTTGGTAGTAGTGTGTACTCAGAAAAGCTTAATCTAAGCATCTCATTCCGCCTCCCTAATCATTGAAGCGCCTTCCAAGCGAAAATTTTAGCGATCAAAGAGGTTCTCTCCTGGAAAAGAGAAAACGTGATATCAACTTCTGGTTCTGATATCCGCATGTTCTCTGACAGTCAGGCTGCTATTAAATCTCTTGACGGTGTCTCAACCAAATCTCAAACGGCCCTCGATTGTCGATTGTCTCTTATAGAGATGGCGCAGCAATTTAACATTCACCTATGTTGGGTGCCGGGCCACAGAGACATCACAGGTAATTGTAGAGCCGATAAACTGGCTAAAAATGGAACCGTCATGTCTATTTCACCTGAAAGGGAGGAGATAGGTATACCGATAAACTTATGCTAAAAGAAACAGCTTTTGCGATAGCAAATTCTAGGTGGCACAATTTACCAACATGCGCAACCACAAAACTCGAATGGCCATCACTGGACCTAAAGCGCTCTAAGGACTTGTTATCTCAAAGCAGACTTCATAGTTTTAATACAGCTAGAATTTTAGCTCAAGGCTAAAATTCAAATGGTCAAATAGGTAAATCTGCATTACTAACAAATAATTTTGAATTTTCCAGAAATAATCAAAGTCAAGAACCTAACTCATCAAGTCAAAGTCCTAAAGCTGCCGCTTTGATGATCCGAGCACGGTACCTGTCACACCACGACGTTCAACTCGAATACGAAAGCCCATTGTACGTTTCCAATGCTAACACTACCCGTATCCAAATAAAGCTAGTGGGGAGGAGTGATGAGTATGAACGCCCAACATCTATATATACCTTTAGCCGAGAGACGACAATCAAATAAGAGCTTAGTTATAAGAAATTAGTTCGCTGTTGTTCTTCATCTCATCCACACTTCTTGATAGCAAAAATTACGTATCAGGTGAAAATTGTTGTATATCATAATTGAATGAAATATAGTTAGTTTATAAGTAATTATTAAATGAAGTGAAATGAAAAATAAAATGTTTTTTTCGGAACACAACAATATATATGTTATTATTCTCGTTTTAAAGCCGAATTCTTAAGTACACAAATGTTGAAAAATGATTAACCGATAAATGGTCACGAATTAGTTTTGACAATTTTCAATTTGTCGTATCGTGTTTTTCTGGTTTGTTAATTTTATATTAACTTATCAAAATATAAAAGCAACCAATAGCAGTTGTTTTGGCTTGTTACAGTTTTTTTAAATAAAATCTTTTTGCACTAAGTAACACTGCTTAAAACATAAAGTAATACAAATAAAACTCAAGCACACCTTCATAAAACATAAGCATAGAATCAACACGCGTGTACCCGTGCTGTCTTAAATTTCAATTACTAATAATCTCCATAAGGTATCATGCTTCACCATACTGACACCCTTTATAAAAACTCAAATCCTCACATTAATAATAACAAAAATATAAGTATCAAAACAAAACAAGAAAAATATTAAATAAATTACAATTTTCCTCCTTGATAATTTTCTACTCGTATTTTATAGTCACGTGTATCTTTTAACATGCCATACGCACAGGTAACACTTAAAACCACCCTCACCGTGTGTCGATTAGGACTTGCGTTAAAAGGGATGAATCTACCATCATATTCATAAAACATCCCCCAACTAAAAATGATCGCTTTAACATTCCTGACCAACTCATTCATCTATCGCCATAACATTTACCTTTCCCAATATGAGTCATTTATTTCACGGTAATTAAAATAAGAACATCATTTTTGTCCGGTCTTACAACTCGACGCACGATGCAATAGCGGCGGTGGTGGTGCGGCGGCGTATGTCTCGTGAGCTGCAATTTACAACACGAACCTGAAACTGAAAACAGGTAAACAGTTCTTTTCGGCTTCCTCCTTGGGGCAGTACATCATCGTCAGTCGGTATTAATCAAATGATGTTATGTTTATAAATTCGAGTTTTAGATATTTTATATAAAAGGTCTCCATATAGAACATCAGATGGCCACAGCTTATAGTCTCGATTATATATAGGAGCTTGTCTAGCTGTACAGCAAGAACAGCAACTTATCCGCGGAGAATCAACACGCTAACCCATGATGATGGTTTTGTTGTTTTCTTAAAAAATAAGTCCAACCCCAAGGATATAAAATGTTAAAAACATGAATTATTAGAGCAATGCTGCTAGCTAATGGCTGAAGGTGTATGGTGCGCGGTGTCATATGGCGTTTTTTCGATGCTGAATTCGTTATGCTTTTGGCCTTTTTGGGGTCAATTTATGTTCTCTGATACCTATGATACATAGAATGATAATATGATGTACGACATTTGTGCAATGAGGGCAAATATATTTTATCCTTTACCCTCAACCTTAAAAGATTGTATTAAACACTGCAATCGGGGATAGAATTAGAAGAAATAAAACCAAACAGTTAAAAACGCTTACCAATTTGTAAGTCGATATTCGTTTCTCTGGTATTGCTCTACCACTCATGTTTACAAAAGTTGTAACTTGGATCAAAAATATTAAAAATATGTCTGCTTAAAACACTTATTTCAAGTTTGATCTCAATCGACCAAATGGTTTAGGCTGTAATACCCTATGCTTATTAACACCTTTGAATTTCACGAATCTAAAAACACATTATAGGAAAAAAGTTAATCTTATGATAGGTAAGTATAAGAAGAAAGGGTATACAATCAATTGCAGAAAGTTTGATGCAAAAGAAGCAATGTAATCTTACTTCTTTAAAGGCTTTAGTAGTGGTCATCGAAATGATATTGACTCGACGGGAAGATTAAAATTAATTTTTAGAAATCATAATAGAGTTGCAAAACCCATTGTTCTGATTTGTTCACTTTCAAAAAACCTTTTAATTTTAATAATGAGATTTCAGACAGTTTGTATTTATTAACTTCCCATAGGAAGTTATTGTAATGGGTCCGATTTGTCAAATTGAAAATTTTGACATTTCTCGACGTTTCAAGGTCCCTAGAGTCGAAATAAAAGATTTTTAGAAAGATGTCTATGTTTTAGATCAGGAAAGTCCACAGTCGATCCTATATTCACATTTCGGCAGATCCTGGAAATAAACCGAAGAACATACAAAAAAAACAGCCACCACCTTCTAATGAATTTCAAAGGCGCATATAACAGCATCTATAGGGATGAGCTGTATAGAGCCATGTCTAGTTTTGGAATCCTTGCCAAACTCGACTGTTTGTGTAACAGTGCCTTTCGATGTCAAAAAAGGCTTAAGACAAGGTGACGCCTTGTCATGCTATTAATTTAACATTTATTCTCTTGAAGGACCAAAGTGTCGCTATATAAGACCCTTATCATCTCCGCCCTGCTATACGGTGCAGATGCATGGACTATGACAAAAGCCGATTAAAACACCTTTGGTCGTTTCGAGAGAAAAGTTCTTCGGGTGATCTACGGTCCCGTATGCATCGAAGAGGAGTAGAGGAGAAGATAGAACGACAAGCCGTACGGGCTGTACAGCGACGTACACTTAGCCAAAAGGGTAAAAGTCCAACGACTAAGATGGCTGGGTCATTTAGAGCGCATGAAAACCAATGCTCCGGCCCTTAAATTCTTCAATTCCGTACCCTAAGGACAGAGCAGAAGAGGAAGACCGCGGATCAGATGGACCCCCAAGAGGAAAGTGACCTCGTCTAACTTGGAGCGCAAAACTGGAGGCATCTAGCAAAGAACCAAGCTAGATGGAAAAGTTTATTGGGTGAGGCCCTAGTTCACACAGGACTATAGTAAGTGGTGGTGGTAGAAATGGCGGTCTCAAGGCAACCTATCCTGAGATCCAATTAGCGCTGTAGTGCGCCGTTTTGATACCAAAACTCGTTTGACCTGTGATAGAAAGGGAAAGATTTATAGAGAAGCTTCATAACGATTATGTTAGAGCCATTTTGTCACATTGAGAAAAAAGATTAGGTCTCTAATCTTTGTCTCAGATAGCTCATCAAGTTCGTAAAAAAAATGCTTTTTCAAAGCATTTCATTCTAGTGTTTGCCAAAGCAGGACATTTGCAGAGGAAATGGATTATCGTTTCACTTTCTCTTTGGTCACTGCAACTACGGCAAAAGGTGTTGTAAGAGATACCCAACTTCTTTGCATGAACTCCTATAGGCCAATGTCCGGTACAAACCGCAACAATCATGGCTACGTCTTGCCTTGGCCTGCATAGAATATCGTTTGTACGGGTTTTGTTATAGGTGAGCCATATCTTCCTAGATTTAATGCAGTTGGGTAAATTGCTCCACCTTCGGTTTGATTCAGTTTTGTAGATAGAAAAGATTTTACCCTTCATAGCACCAAGAGGAATGTTAACCATTTCCGCAAGTGAGCTATGAAGGGCCATTCATTTCCCAAGATACCACTTTGGCCGGAGCGCATATCAGGGTGACACCGAGGTTAATATTCATGTTCGCAAGCTCATCGCTACATTGCTGGACCAATTTAGATGAGGATATGGCCGAGTTAATGGCTTTGACAGCTGCCTAACTGTCTGTAAAGATAGCCACATTTCGGTTTTGGTTTGGGTTTTGTTTAAGTATCTTACATGCCTCCCTTATTGCCAGCAGTTCAAAAAGGATCCCAGAACCAACTCCGCACTCCATCTTTGAGACGTCAGTGAAGATGGTTGTGTCGAAACCTATCGACACGATTTCATCCTCCCAATCTTCTCTTGATGGGAAAATAACCTTAAAAACCTTACTAAGACTCAAAGTAGGAGTGCAGTAGTCAGTGTCTACCGAGACAATATTTGAGGGAATCAATTTCGTTGTGTTGCTGTGACCATAAGGTTTTGACAACCAGCTGTTTGATTCCTTCAGAATAATAGCGCTGCAGAAAACTTTGTATTTAATAAAAAGGTCGATTGGTAGAAGATCCAAAATAATGTTTAAGGCGTCCGTTGGGCAAGTACGCATGGCCCCTGTGGTTCCCACGCAAGCTGTTCTCTGAACCTTCTTTAGCGTATTAATGTTATAGGCTTTGCTAAGAGCAGGCCACCAAACAATCAATGTTAAGATTGGACGTACTACGGCTGTGTACGTCCATAAAATCATCTTCGACTGAAGTCCCCACTTTTTGCCGAAAGTTTTGCTGCAGGAGTAGAAGGCAACACAGGCCTTCTTAATCGTACTTCAATATTTAGTTTCCAGTTTAGTTTAGGGTCGAGTATAACTCCCAAATATTTTGCACTGGAAGACAATGATGGGATTTGACTGTTGAGTCAAGTAAGTATGAAATTTTTCACAGCACATTTATTCAATAACGAATAAGGCTAATCAAATTCTTGGGTGGATTAAAAGGGAACCAAAACTATTTTCAGATCGTCATGTTATAAAGAAGATTTGTTAACCATTTGTTGGGAAATCGGGGCACCAAGTTTACCAATCATTAATACACACTAGTTCAAAAAAGGGTTGCTGAGCTTTCCGCTTAGGGGGTTAAGATGGGTTAATTCTTACCTTATCAGCACAGTTTAAAATTTCTTGATATACAAAGTATTGATAGCAGATGTTCTTATTTATGTTTTGTGTTTATTGTTAAGTTAATAATTAGAAATATTGACTCCTTGTACCTTCAGTGCAAGAGGGCATTTTAGGATTTACTAAAGTGCGGCAGACTAACAAACACGGAGGTACCTAGTACCCTATTAAATACCTCCACTAAGTATAAGCCTCGTATATGTGGCTGCGCGTCAATGATAAAGGATCAGGATTGGTAAAAGAAGAATTGAAGTTCTGAAATGAAAGGGTAAGTTAGGTATATGCAAAAATTGCATATTTCACTAATTTGACAATCATCTATTGACGATACGAAGTAGATGAGTTACAAACTTGTAAAATAAAAAGTTATCACTCTTTCTCTATCTAGACTCTCTGCCTCCTCCCCACTTTGGGTTCTCTCGCCATGACGCCATGAGAGCTGATCGTATCTGCTCTCTACGATAAGATTGGCCCAAAAATTTCGAAGACACTTCCAGGTTTGTATGCATTCACTGGTTTTAAATTCAATCCAGCATTGTACCGACGAGAAGAAAAGAAACCTTTACAGTTTCTGATGACTTCTGAAACTTTTCGAATTGCATTTCTGGATTTGGGATTAAATCAGCACAATGTGCAGGAAGTAAAGTTAATTTAAGAAGCTAAGCGATGCCAACTAAGCCAGAATTGTAATCCTGAATATTACGTAGAAGGTAAAAGACAAGTCTTGACCCCTTTTCTTGAGTATCCGGGAGAACGATGGAGTTATTCCAACAAGTGTCAAGCACAAAGTTTATTGTATGCTTGTGGAGTAATGCCTACAAAGCAAATTATTGATCTTTTACCAACGGTCTATGGGTGAAGAGCTGTCGACGAAAAATACCAAATGATCTGGTTTGCGGGTGACCAATTGTCAAAAGCGTATGAAGTTGTAGTCTAATACCTGATATTTTTGAGCATACTCCAGAATTAGATGAATTTATGCTATTTTTAGGCCTTTAATTTATTAAGTTAAAAGATTTGAAAAAAAAAACTTATTTGCATTGTCAAAGTAGGCGAATCCCTTCAAATAATCGTCAGATTATGAGACAGAACGTTTAAGGTATATAAATGAATCATACATATCTTAATTCGACGAACTCGAGTATTTCAAAATGGCGATTTTTTTGCCCATTCTAATAATGGCCGCAAATTTGGGTAAAATGCAAATCGTCAGATAATTACATAAAAAGCCTTAAAGAAGTTTTATAAATGTATTGATTCTGACGAATTCGGGCTTTTAAGGATCGTATACAAAATAAAATCACAAAATGTCTGCCTTAACTTTTGGTAATTCGTTGGCTTTGGTGTTTCTGACATTCATTCATAAAATGTCTCTGTTTAGATAAACAATTTTCAATTAAAAATGTTAGCATTTAGTCAGACTGCATTTTTGGCTGGAATCTAAATTCTTGATTAAGTTTCGAATGTCAAATAAACTGATAGAGTGGAAAATGGACTAATTAGAAGAAAAGGCATGATTTTTTAATGAAATTGCAAAAATAAGCGTCATTTCGACTATCCGGATATTCTTAAAAGATGAAACCGTAATAATAAAACTATACTAATATTCATTCGCATTATAGAATTTTGTTTTTCGTACTAACGTTTTTTTGTAGTCTTGAAGACCGTAGCACAATTTCGTGTAAGATTTGAGTTCCCAAAATATTAACATCTTAACATTATTTTAAGAAATAATAAAAAAAATCTAGGAAGTTTCTTTCCTGATGGATTCGAGGTCAGCTAAAAACCATATACCTGCTAGACACAAATAAACTACTCCATTAAAAAGATGACCAATTTTGTTCTTCTAAAAATCACCCAAACTTGCTTCCTATATGATTTGTTAAAAAACAAAAACACAACATTAAAAAAAAAAAATGTCATACTCTTCTCATAATTTGCATAACCTTCGCCATACAAATCAGCAAAATGTTTCTTAAAAATCTTTGATGACTTCGTTGCGATAACCGACCGACATACACTCAACTCAAAGTTCAGAAATTAAAAAGATACAACATGTCAGAGTATCTAGTTTGTTGTTTTGTGTTTTTGTGTTATTCTTTCATTAATTTTTGTTTCAATTTAATTTTTTTTATTTCAATTTCAATCATTAATCGCTCTCGCACATATGCAACCTGATTAATATTCAAAATTATTCTTTTGATTTTTGTCGAGTTGACCGCCAACAGCCAACCGCCACCATGCCTCGGCATGCTTTGCGCACCAAGCACAGCTTCCAAACTCAAGCTGTATAGCTTTGTATCTAATTTTTTTTTGATTTTGTGTTTCGCCCATGATTATTATTATCAATTGGCGTCTGTGTTTATGGTCGAATTCCCCGAAGACGTGTGAGCAAATCAAAGCTAATCTAAATCTCTTGCCATCCAGGTGAACAAGCTTTTACCAATGTTTTCTACCTGTCCGTCTAATTCGAATGTGTTTTTAACCATATCGCCCGGTCCATACGGTCCACGGTCCGGGCCGATCGATCGGTAGGGGCTCGAACTCCAACATTAACCGCAAAAGCCTTGAAATTTATTAAAATATTATTTTTATTTTCGAGAGGTTGTACGATTACTTATTAGTATGTTTGTAAGTTCGTGTTGATTTCCTTTGTCCAATTCCGCCGGATTATTTAAGCCGAAAAAAAGGTCTTTTGTGTCGCGCCACCTAATAACAGATACATTTTGATGGCCGATAAATCTTGAGAATAAAAACCAAAAAACACAAAACAAAACAAAAATTAGAAACAAAGAAGCTGACGGACGAACTTCTTCTTCTTACTGGGAGCTGGGATGACCGACGATTTATACCTTGATATTATATTGATTTGTGTTAACGACACTTATGAGCTTTCCGCAGGTCTTGAAACAAGACTGGGAATAATTTCAGCCCAAACATAATGTGGGATTTATCAAATATGATGACCACCACGAAGCCAGTCCCATCCCAGCATAAACTGTTGAGCTTGGGTTGGGTGGATATGGGGATCGGGAAATAGCAGATCACCATCATATAAATTTACGGCATCTTATCAATCAAATCGAACTTTTCGGGGGGTTCGATGTGGGTCAGGCTAGAGCCCATCAGCTAGCAGCACAGCAGGCCTATATGGGTTTTCAATTTGGTGTACCTATTTATGTTCAGAAGCTAATCTTAAAATGACGGGGGATATTTATTTTCCAGTCCCAACTTCCAAACTCGAGATGCCGATAGGTGGATCTTTAAGTCCCTATCTGTAAGTAATTTAAATAAAAACGTGACTAAGCACCCAGCCTGGTTTATTCATGGCATTCAGTGGCTAAATGGGATGAGAGATAGCTCGCCTATTATATCGATGATGCTTTGTTCGCAGCTTATAAGATCGATGGGAGGCTCGGGCTACCTGTTGCTAAGCTATAGGCGTAGTTTTATAGTTCTCATATGCATAATAATACCTTCTGATGTGGCTGTGGGATTCTGGGAGGCAGATGAGTAAAGCCCTTCCACCGAAACCGATAGAAGTATATTAATTTAATTGTGACTAAACTATTGGTAGGCGCACTACACGCCTATTAATCAAACGAAATTGATACATTTTAGGGAATTTTGAATATTTGTCAAAAACTGTATGGGTTATTATTTCGAGTCTGATTCTGATTCCGAACGACGACGACAACTCACAGGGAGGTATATCAAATTACGAAATTAGGCCTTCGACTTCGACAGGAACAGTTGAGTCATATTAGAAAAGGAGAATGATGATTTGGTAGGTTTATTTTTGGGGGTTAATTAATGAGTTTGACATCTGAGAACAGAATCTGGTCTTTATATAAGACGCATAGACATATGTTCATACATATAGATGATATCTATCAATGGGAGCAAAAATAAATACTACGTCGTTGTTTTGTTGCTAGTCCATCGGATCGTAGTCATTCGTCGTGCTTGTTGTGATGACGGTATAAAGATTTAAATCGATTGGTTTTATAATAATGGTAATAAATTAATAAATTTGTGGTCACGATATCAAACCGCATCTGTGTTGTGATTCATTGAGGGTATACGATTTTTTTTTTCTGTCAGTTTTGAATCGTTTTGGCGCCATGTTGTGGGAAAATTCAAATTTCAAAATTTTGTTTTAATATTAAGCTTTATTTTAAATAGGTTTAGAAAATTTTTAAATTATTGTTAAGTATATTTTTATGAAAATATTCGTAAAATTTTAAATCTTGAGTCAGAACTGTTATACGGATGCAGCAGTTGGAAAATAACATCATTAAGGGATTTTTCCAATTAGAGGTTTTGTTTTGAATAGTCCACATTTAAACTATACATCTTAGGTGATAAGGCCCATTTTCACCTCGGAGAGGTGTCATTAAGTAAGAAGATTGTCATATTGTAGGCTTACAAAATCCAAGCATGATTTTGATAAGCCTCTCCATCCTTAATATATCAATGTTTATTGTTTTTTTTGCTTAGCTAACGGCGTGATTCGTTTGCGAAAAAATTTATGGCTTAAATAAGAAACCAGAAGATTTGGGACATCAAAAAGCTCGTAGTGACTCGTATGAAGACAGGCTGGGTAAGGTAAAAGCCAAAGGGAGCTAGAACAAATTATAGTGCAGGAGTATTTAAGGCATTATGCCCTACTAAAGAGTACCCACGCACATTGTATTAATGAGGGCTTAAGTTGCTGTTTCTTGATCTAAATCCTATACTGTTAAATACATTCTCCTTGAAATCGGAACTCAAACAATCTTCTATATTTAAATTTTAAATTTAGATGAAACTATGAAGGTACTTGCCAAAAAATTATATTATGAAAGGTACAGGTATAGTTTTTATTTTGCCATTGAACAGAATTTAAAAAAAATATTTTTAGAAGTGTAGTTCATAGGTTTACCCGTACCCGTAGCATGATAGTTAGTGCGTTGGATTTCATCGATTGGGAAGAGCAGCAAATGGTAAAGGAGAAAAAAGCTAGGGTATCGAAAGATAAATCTGCCAACACATCAGGCGATGTTACGGTGGTGCCAGTAAAAGTACCACTAGCAACAGCATCAACATATGACCAGGTGACAGTAGCAACAACTAACCAAAAGGGGAGGCTAAAGAAGCATAGCCCAAATAAAGTGGAGAGGGCCAACTACGCTAACGGGCGTGATATGAGAAATGACATGGCCAGGGGTAAGGGAGGAATTACCATGAGAGTGAGTTCTCACACTACGCTTAGTCTGAAAAAACAGAATCCATGTCGGAAGGTGGAGAGGAGCTCTTTAGGTCTCCGAATAGGAATTTAATAATAGCGGAGCCAGAGCCAGTCCCGCAGACAAGCAAGGCCTTGGAGGTAGCGACGGACCTCCAAGATGAAAAAAGAACTGGTGCAGGCCCTGCAAGACAAACAGGCAGCCATCAGCCAGTTCGAACAAAGCCTCAATAAGCTCAAGGAGGAAATTGAGCCCTTTCTCAGTCAGCTAAAGCTGAAACAAGAGGCGCGCCAAAAGCAAGAGGCAGCCCAAAAACAACAGCAGCAAAAACAACAGCAACAAAAACCACAGCAGCAAAAACAGCCACAACCCAAGCCCGCTCGAAAAAAACACAGGAGCGGAGAAAAATAAAAAGAGGCCATCGGTAGTGACAGGCAAAATGTCCGAGGGACCATCAACTTCGGCTAAGAGCAAACAACAGCAACAACAATAGCTACAACCAAGGGAGCGTGAATAGCAGAAACAGCAGCAGCAGCAACAATAACAACAGCAACAGAAGCAGCACAAACAGCAGCAGCAACACCAGAAACAACCATAGACCAAGAAAGAAAACATACCACCAATAAGGACACACACAGCTGACCTGGACAAGATAAAACAGGTATGTAAGTCGGTCACTAAGGGCAAATTTCTCATAAAAATGTTAAACGAAAAAGAAAAGAATTATTCGGTCCAGTGTTTCTCACTAGTCGAATACAAGTTAGTAAAAGGGTTACTAAAAGAGGCCACAGCTGAGTTCTTTAGCTACACGCCTAAAAGCGAGAAATTTAAAATGGTCCTTCTGAAGGGCATAAGTTCCTGCACGGAACCGGAGGCGCTCTTAGCTGAGCCCCGTCAAAATTTTATCGGGGTCAAGCCTTCCACTACGGTGAAGTCCAGGCGAGGGGGTTATAGGCTGCCAATGTTCCTCGTAACATTATCGCTCCAAGGCAGTTTTGAGAGAGTGCAGAAAATACCATCGACCATCAAGTTGTACACTGGGACACATTAAAAAGGCACGACGACATTCTAAAATGTACAAAGTGTCAGAGGTTTGGCCATACCAAAGAGAACTGCAATATGCAGTTGTGCTGTGTCAGAAGCTCAGAAACCCACAACGAAGGAGAATTCAAGCTGGGGAATGAGCGGGTTGAGGGTTTAACTCAGCTCAAGTGTGTCCTTTGTGGAAACCAAGGGCACCCGGCTAGCTATAGAGGTTGCCCTAAGGTCCAAGAAATGATACAGAAACAGGCCAGTCAAAAAGCCGAAAGAAGTCGAACAGTTCGAAAGGCTCCAACACAAAAAATTCGTGGATCTCAAATTTTCGGGGAATGGGAACAGGAGACAGGCTCCACGAACTGTTGCCTCAAAGGCCCCTGTGCCTAAAGCCCCAGAGGTGCAGCCTGATATTGTAGACTTGTTGTTGAGCATTCAAGGTCAACTAACAGGGCTGCAAAGTCAGATAAAGGATCAAGCCAAAAGGGTAGATCATCTCTACTCTTTGTTGCCTGGCCTGGCGCAATTTAGACCATAATGGAAGATTGCCGGAGACGCGCCTTAAAGTCCTACCTGTGAAAGACTGATAAGGATTGAACGATGAGCCAATATGTTCCAATTGTTGAAAGACTACAGTCCCGATATATTTATGGCTAGCGAAACTAAGCTGAACCACAAACACAAATTGACTCATAAAAATTACAATATCGTAAGAAGAGACCGGCCCGACTCCACTCAAAGGGGCGGTGTCGCTCTCTTTATACGAAAAGGCAATAACATAATGTCATATACAACAATGAATTGCGAAAGCTCAAGACGCTAGAAGTTTGCGTTGTATGCATTTCTCTCCGCAGGTTACTTACTTTGGTTAAGAACTCGAGATTCTTTTTAGGGATTCTTTTTTTTAGACCCTAGTTCTCAACGGACTGTTGCGCCACTTAATTTATTTATTTTATTTCACAGATTTTAATAAAATTGTATTTTAACAAAAATAAAGTCTCCTAAAAATTAGAACTCAAAATCGGTAGGATCGAAGGATATTTTTCAAATTTGTTCGAAATTTTATGAACAATAAATCGACAGTTTTTTAGACGAGATTAAATTATGTAGCTATAAAGAGATATAGAACAGAGTTCTTTCTACTAACCATAAACCGAGATTTAATTTTTGGCCTAAAAAAAACCAATGGATATTTAAGTTGTAGGTGGTCTTAGTAAATTTAATAACAAAAACGTTCATCTGCTGGAACATAGTCTCAGCGTTTCTGAAAAAAAAATGCATCAAAAGTAAAACTCTTCCGAAAGTTGAAACAGAGAAGGAAATTAAATGCATCTTGACAACTAAGACTTACTTACTTACTTAAGGTGGCGCTACAGTCCTGCGTGACCTAGGGCCTCACCCAACAAACTTTTCCATCTAGCTCGATGTCTCCAGTTTTGCGCTCCAAGTTGTGCGCGCTATCTGATCCGCGGTCTTCCTCTACTGCGCTGTCCTATGGGTGTTGATTCGAAGACTTTTCGGGCCGGAGCATTGGTTCCCATGCGCTCTACGTGACCCAGCCATCTAAGTTGTTGGACTTTTACCCTTCTGGATAAGTCTACGTCACTGTACAGCCCGTACAGCTTGTCGTTCCATCTTTTCCTTCACTCCCCTTAAATGCATATGGGACCGTAGATCACACGAAGAACTTTTCTCCCAAACCGACCCAAGGTGCTTTCATTTCGCTATTGTCATAGTCTATGCTTCTGCACCGTATAGCAGGACGGGGATGATGAGGGTCTTATATAGCAACTCTTTGGTCCCTCGAGAGAGGCCTTTACCACTCAATTGCTTTCTTAGTCCAAAGAAACAGCGGTTAGCAAGAGATATTCTGCGTTTGATCTCAGCGCTGGCGTTGTTTTCTGCTTTTACAGCGGAGCCTAGGTAGACGAAGTATCTTTAACTACCTCAAAGTTACGTCTGTCGATGGTGACGTTTTGACCAAGACGTCAGAGTGGTATGTCCTTTCTTGACGACAGCATGTTATTGTTTTTCCCTCATTAACCGTTAAACCCATTTTTGCCGCCTCTGCCTCAATACTTACAAAAGCCCTATTGACATCACGATGAGTTCTTCCGATTATGTCAATGTCATCAGCATAAGCTAAAAATTAGAGAGGCTTTTGAAAGATATTGCCTCTAGTGTTGACGTGTGAGCTCTGCACTATTCTTTCAAGCACGATGTTAAAAAAATCACATGACAGCGCATCACCTTGTCTAAAACCTTTTTTGACTAACCTTTATGGAGCAGCATGAATTCACCATGGTCATCCTGCACAAACGGACGAGTTTGGCAGGGATGTCAAAACTAGACATGGCTCTATATAGCTCGTCTATGTCATATGCGGCCTTGAAATCGATGAAAAGATGGTGGGTGTCGATTTGGTGTTCTTGGGTTTTTTCAGGATCTGCCGTAATGTGAATATTTGATCAACTGAGGACTATCCTGTTCTAAAACAACACTGATAGCACCTATCAGGTTGTTTACGATGGGCTTTAGGCGTTCACATTTTACGGCAGAGAAGATTTAATAGGCGATGTTAAGTAGACTGATTCCTCTATAGTTGGTGCAGTTTAGAGGGTCTCCCTTTTTAAGGTCGGGCAAACAATACTAAGGTTCCATTCATCGGACATGCTTTCTTCCGACCATATCTTACAGATAAGTTGGTGCATACTCCTTACCAACTTATCTCCAGCTGATTTAAAGAGCTTGGCATTCAATCCATCCGCTGCAGCAGATTTATGAGACTTCAGCTTAAATATGGCAATCTTTACTTCGTCTAAGTTGGGAGGACGGGATTGTTGGCTTTGTCGTCTATGTTGAATGAATCACCTGCCTGACCGCGGAATTCAGTTCGTCGTGCGTCGCCGTTATACAATCTGCAGAAGTGGTCCTTCCATATCTTCAGCATTGACAGCGGTTCCACTATGATGTTTCCACTTTCGTCTTTGCAGCCTTCGGTTCTAGGTTTATGTACCTGCGAATTTCGTTTCACCTGTTCATAAAACGTGCGAACTTCATTCCTGCTGCTTTTAAACCTCTCAACATCTTCGACCGCACGCTTCTCATGCCCTTTCTTTTTCCTTCTGAGAAATCGGCGTTCCTCTCGCCTCTTCTGCTCATAGAGCTCATAAGCAATTCTAGTCCTTTTATGCAGCTCCGCTTTGCTTGCCTGTTGTTTGGCTGCATTTGCCTGCCTGTAACTCGGTCGAAAAAGGATTTGGCGATCCCTGGCGATTGTAGCCCTTCGACGTTGTACCTTCTCCCAACACCTCCAAGTTCCTTTGTGGATGTTGAGGTGTAGAAAACGCGTACTGGCTACCATGACGTTTCACCCCGCATCAAAATCTATGAGCCTGAATCCGTTGTCGGAAGTGTTGCCGTGCAGGCTGTTCTTCCCGATTATTCCAACAAAGATGTCTTTCCTTCCTAGCTTGGCATTAAAATTGCCCAAGACTATTTTAATATCGTAGCTAGGACACTGCTCATATGTTTTGTCTAAGAGCTCGAAGAACATATCTTTGGTGTTGTCGTATTTCTCTTCTGTGGGGGCGTGCGCGCATATCAGGCTAATGTTCCCAATTTAGCCTTGATGCTTATGGTAATGAGGCGCTTATTGATACACCTAAAGCTCAAGACTTCTTGCGTAAGTTTGGCTCCAATGATGAAGCCGCATCCAAATAAGCGCTGTTGGTTTTCGTGGTAGCAGTTGCCACAGTAAATATCGCAGTTTTTCAGCTTCTTTTTGCCCGGCCCATCCCATCGTATTTCCGGGATGGCGGTGATATCTGTTTTATAGCGGTCTAGGGCCTCCGCTAATTCTTCGGCCGCACGTGGTCTGCTAAGGGACCTAACATTCCACGTACATATCCAAAGTTCATTGTCCTTAATTCGTTTGCGTTGGTTATCAACAGTAAATCCGTCCGTATCCTAGGCTTGTTGGTGCTTCGCAACTATGAAAGCTTTTACGTGCACGATATGTGGCTGTTGCAGAATCACTATTTTTGTGGTAGATTTTAACAATTTTTAAGCGTTTTGTGATAGTTAAGCGATCCATTTTCATAAATGTCAGTCTTTCAATTGACAAAAAATAGCTTTACCAAATTAGTTTGAAAGATGTCAGAACAAGATTTTTGAAACCGCAAAATAATTTTAAATATAAGGAGGCCATATCCTTATCCTAGGATTGAACCGAAAGGACTCCTAAGATCCGCCCTGGATCTACCATTGAATGGAACACTTTAAGAACACTGGCGGTTGTTCAACAAGAGACTTTCAAATCCATTTGCCAACTTGATTGGTTTGTTTTTTGTCTGAGATCTCTGGACTTTTTAGACATCTTTTCTTTTAATTCCGATTCTCAAAGTAATAAAAATACTGGAGTATGATCTGCTTTCTTTAAATACCATTGACTTCTCAAAAGTCTATAAGGTCTGGTATTTCTGTAAACCAGGTATTGGTGAAACTTGCTTCATCACCTGGGTGAGGACTGAATAAGGTCAGATGGCTTTCATTTCATATTTAACGTTTTCATGAAATTTATTTTACTTCTAAAATATTTACAAAGAAAATAACAATAAATAGACTAAACGACCAAAGTTCAAACAATAAAATTTCGAGCTTCTAATATTAATTATTGATGTATAACTTTTAAATTTGCACATCAAATATGATTTATAACTATTTTTTTGTCTGTAATAGCCTGGAAACTTTTCCTTTTAAATTAAAGGAGGCCTTAAGTTAAAACCAGTAGTAGTTCAGTTTTTTTGTTTGGTTCGTCTGAAGTTAGTAAATTATTAAAATTTCTTGTTCCTTTTTCAAAAATGTCTTCCTTTGTATTTTTCTGTTTCAAATGAAATAATGGTTTGTCGTAAAACGAACATCACAGGGCATTAATCAGAAACAAAACAATTCGCGTTATACAAAAGGCAACACATCTGGGCTCGGGCTGAGAGACCTTAAACTTGCTTCTGTATATAAAACGCTGCTGGTTTATTATACTTCTGTCCTGAATCTAAATAATCCCATTTCAGGTGAAAAATAAAATTAAAATAAAAATAAAAATACAAAAATATACTAAGAAAAGAAACATCAACGGCACATTGCCACTGCCAGTGCCACTGCCACTGATGGCAAACTGCAAAAACCAAACCACCAACAGTTTACCGCCTCCAAATGAATTTCCTGACATGGAATTCCTATCTTCCTTTTCGTTTGTTGTCCATCCGATATATTTGACCATGTAGCTTGAGTTCGTACCTCATTATACGTTGTTTTTTTTTAAACTTTTTGTTGCTCATTTTCATTTAACCTGTCGAAGGTGTTGGTGGTGACCATGTTTCAAATGGGCGGCCGACAAGAATCACCACGCCACCGCACCGGCTTCGATGGCATTGGTTTTGTTGTTGTTTATTTGGCTTTTGGAGCTATGGACCGCTTATGGTCATTTCATCAGAAGTACACTTGTTTCTGCGGGTCCATTTCCATTTCCATTTCGATTGTGTTGAAGCCATAGCGAGTATTATAGGTTGGTATACAATACATGTATATCAGCCCCCGCCTGAAGTTCCTTTTAACTTTGTCTACGTTGTCTCGTCGACGACGACGTGAATGTTCCGTGCGTCGCGTCGTTTCATCGTAGTATTTCGATCTGGTTTGGCTTGGACTTGGATTGTCTAAAAGATCGTCTAGAGCTCGTAAATCGTAGGCACTAGCGTACATGATCCGGAATGATCTTCGCGCCCTCTCCTTTAGGCCAAATTTTTGCTGACGAATGTTGCCAGCAACAAAAAGACGACGGACTTGAATTTTAAAATAAATTATATTACAGCTTTTTTAGAATGAAGTATACATAAAAGTGTTAAAAGGTTTCTTGTACATTGCACAGAAAACTAGGTAAAAGTAATTTAGGGTTTAGCAACATGTTGCAAGAAACTTTTAAGGGGATTGAACATAGGAAATAGTAGCTAAAGATAAGAAATAAACAGCAAGAGTTAGCAATTTGACAATTAGGCTTTTTAATTAATTATGAGTTAAGGAAATTTTAAAACATAACAAATATTAAACATTTCTGGCAATAATGTTGCTATTCATTCTCAAATGTCTGCGAAGATCAATTTTCAGGATGCTAAGGTGTGAGCTCGTAAGCCGTAGGTACTGGCGTACAATTGATATTCGAGCCCTTCCCGTTAGGCCAAATTTTTGCTAGCAAATGTTGCTGCTAGGTAAAACGATGTTACTATTTAGCAACATGTTGCAAGAAACGTTTTTTGGAGATAGAACATCAGTTAAAATATTTCAAATTAAAGAATAAGCAACAAGAGTTTACAAGTTGACAATTCGGTCTTTTAATGATCTATCTAAATAGAAAAACTATTTCACATTTCCGGCAATGATGTTGAGATTCATTTTCAAAGATATGCCATGCTAAATTTTCGGGTTTCTAAGGTGTGAGCTTGTGAACCGTAGGCACTAGCTTACACGATCCGGATTGATATTCAAGTCCCCTTCCTTAGACCAAATTTTTGCTGGAAAATGTTGCCAGCTAGGTAAAACGAATTTACTTCTAAGCAACATGTTGCAAGAAACCTTTTTGGAGATATAAAATTATCCGCAGAGAGAAACTATCTGGCAATGATGTTGCTATTTATTCTCAAAGGTATGCGATGCTCAATTTGCAGGATGCTAAGGTGTGGGCTTGAGCTTGCAACGTAAATAAAAAATGGAAACTAAAAAAAAGAAGAACGCAATGATCTGAGCTCGAGTGAGTTTAGTGTGCTCCAGAACAGCGCAGAGCAGCAGCGGTTCCGTATAAAGAAGAGATGAACGACAAACGAATACGAAAATAAATAATAAGTTGCCCCCAGACACAATAACCCTATGGATACTTAACCAACAGGTTTACAGGTTCCTTAAAGATTGGCACTGGCTATTGTTGGTCTTTTATTTTTTTTAAAGATTTGTTCTTCTTTTTTGTTGTTGTTTCTGTTGTGTATTCTTACTTTGTTAATATTGCTGGTGTTGTTTTTGTTGTTGTTTAGTCTTTTTAAATTCTAGACGTACAACAACAATAAAAGAAGAAAAAAATAAAGTATGTACTTGTGGTGGCGGTGGACATGCCGCACGGTGTTGCATTATTATGCTGGTACAGGTGGTTTTGTCCTTGGCAAATTTGCGTTCGAGTTTATTTTCATAAAAGGAGTTCAACGCTTATAAGATCTCTCGTACTTGTTCTTCCTTCTTTTATTTTATTTTTTCATATTTATTTATTTATTTTGTTATCGATTTATGTTTTATTGTGTTTTTTGAAATAAGAACTTCTGTAAAACTGGGGATTCTTATGGAATCTGGAAGTAATTGGATTTAGTGTTAACACTTTGTTGCAAGATAGGTTATTCTGGAAGCTAAGTTATTTATAATTTGTTCTTTTTTCATTGCATTAAGAAGGTATATCTTTTGTTTCATATCAGCGTACCTACTTCAAAATTCATATTCCATGATCAGATATTCTTGTAGTTAAAAATGTTTACAAATTGTTTTTGTTCAGTTTTTTTTTTTAATTTGATATCAACTTAGAAGTCTTCTTGATGTGGAATTACGTCAAATGTTGACTCTACGTATTTGAGTCACCAACCAATTTCAACATCTTTGTTCATGAAGTTTGATTAATGCTTTTTTGAGAACAAAAACAAATTTAATTACGGTTCATTCAATATCAGAACTGACATCATCAGGAGAACCGACCGAGCTGTAAAAACGGAGGACGGTATAATCAATATCACGAGGACAGCTGATGATACCATGACTTGGAAATTTGATAAGCAGAAGATCGATTGTGACATCGACGTGACGCCCAATTCTGCATGAACTAGTAGTTGACCCAATCCAAGTCTTCGATTTCTGGAAAAAAAGTGACTGTGTTATGTCCACTGATGTTCTAGCAGTCATTTTTTCATAGAAAAATGGTTCAATGATACTTCCACATTACGTTCACTTTTTATTGCACTTTCCGTGAATAAACACATCATTCACTTTTGTTTCCCTTATCGGAGCCTAAACCTGGACAGAATTTTGACTTCTCAGGAATTTGATGCACTGTAAGACTTCATCGAAAGAATTGTCTTTATCGCTCTGTACCTATTATCACACTGAAATCGTTATTACAGGTAATTATTCGGGCCAGACAACATCTGAACGAATGTGTGGTCTGATTTCTGCTGATTTCAACTATTTTACTCAGCTTTTCAATGAGCCTATTCGAATATCAGACGCTAACGGCTTGTTGTCAATAAAAATGCTTTAGTTAGCTCTATTGGGAAAGCTAACATGTTTGGAAGTGAGGTCGCCGACAGTTCCACCTAACCAGATAGTGTCATGATTCTCCCAATTCTTGAAAGCGTATTAATTCTATGGGACTAATCGTTTTTCGTACAGGAACAGTGGCGAGAGTTCTATAATATCTCAACATTCATAAATCCGCAGATTTTATCTCCGATATAACTCTGAAGAGGTGTTCTTCCACGCTATCAAAACCACTGCGCTATTCCATCTATTCTATTGTTCTGGAATCGTTATTAGTAGTTGGAAAATAAAATTTCTTTAGCCATTCCCAAGGCCATGGGAACGCTGAATTATTATTAAATTGAGAAATATATTGAGGAACGAAAGCTTCATGATCGGCAGGTCAAGAGAACACAAGCGGCCACAAGTTTTGTCTAAAAACCCACCTCTGTCTATCAACTCCCCGTGGTGAAGATCCTGTGCCTAGTACCTCAACTGGAGATTGGGTTCCAACCCCAGTGGAAAGTTGTTTAGGGGAGCAAACGAGAGGGGGGGAGAGGTGTTTCCACTAAGGCACCTCTCCTTATCACGGCTGCAACGGACGAATTCTCGAGATGGAATCAACGATTGCGTCTACAGTTCCAGTAAGGTCGAACTACTAAGTGAACACCTTATAGGGCTTCTTCGACATATTCGGAGACGAGGCCTGTAAGGAGAGGTTTATCCGGCTCCCCGTCCTTGGAGTTATACTAAGGATCTGACCCTCCAGGTTGGGGGTTGTGCCGTCGGGGTGACTTAATGGCCACGTAAACAATACCTTTAGTTGCGAAGCACCAACAAGCCTCGGATACGAACGGATTAACTGTTAACAACCTACGCAAACGAAATAAGGAAAAACGAACTTCGGATCTGTACGTGGAATGTTAGGGCCCTTAACAGACAGGCAAAAAATCTTGAGTTTCAACAGTGTGAGCGAGCGCATCAAGACAATCCGCATCAAGGCTAAATTCACTAACATAAGCGTAATATGCACGCATGCCCCAACAGAGGAGAAAGATGAAGACACCAAAGACTTATTCTTCGAGCTCTTGTACAAGACATATGAGCAGTACCCTGAGTATGACATTAAAATTGTCTTAGGAGATTTTAATGCCAAGCTAGGAACAGAAGACATCTTTGGTGGCAGTTCACACATCTCAATATCCACAAGGGGACATAGAAATCTCCTGATCAATCAACCGTCAACCAGATTGACCACATTGCGATCGACGCACGACACTACTGCAGTATCCAGGATATCCGAACATTCCGAGATGTCAACATTGACTCGGACCACTACCTCGTTGTAGCCAAAGTACGGCTATACGGATATCCGTACTGTGAGAAGATTCGACGTTAGACGGCTACAATCGCAAGAGACTGCCATGTCCTTTACCGATCGAGTCTCTAATAACCTCTTAAGGAGTCCAATGCTGCCTGCATTAAGCAATGAAAACAAGTGGCAACATTGACTTGCAGCCATCAGAGATGCCGCCTCTGAAGTGCTAGGTTTCACACGGCCACCACAGCGAAACCCCTGGTTTGACGACGAATGCCGGCAAGCGCACGCAGCGAAACAAGAGGCATACAAAACGGGGCTGCACAAAAGGACTAGAGCTGCTCGCGAGCTCTACGAGCAGAAGAGGAGAGAGGAACACCGGCTTCTTAGATGGAAAAAAAAGAGAGCATGGGAAGCGCGTGATCGAGGAGATAGAGGGATGTCACAACGGGAATGATTTTCGTAAATTTTACCAAAAGGAAAAAAAACCTCCCAAGGGTACCAGACACGAACCGAAGCCTGCAAAGACGATCAGGGGAAGAAATAGGACCGCAGTCGATATTGAGAATATGGAAAGACGACGAATTCCGCTGTAAGGGAGATAGAACCACTTACCGACCTTGACGAAGTGAAGATAGCTATATCTAAAATAAGTCAAACAAGGCTACTAGAGCTGACGGCATTGCTGCCGAACCACTCAACGCAGCACGCGATAACTTCGTAGGAAACATGCACCAACTCATCTGCAAAATATGGTCGGAAGAAAGCATGCCAGATGAGTGGAACCTCAACATAGTGTGCCCGATACATAAGAAAGGAGACCCTCTAAACTGCGCCAACTACAGAGGCATGAGTCTCCTTAACATTGCGAATAAGATCCTCTGTGCCGTATTATGTGAACGTCTGAAGCCATTCGTCAACAACCTGATTGGTCCTTATCAGTGTGGCTTCAGACCAGGAAAGTCTACTATCGACCAAATATTCACACTACGGCAGATCTTGGAAAAAACACAGGAGCTTCAAATCGATACCCACCATCTCTTTATCGATTTTAAAGCCGCGTATGACAGCATCTATAGGGAAGAGCTCTACCGAGCAATGTCTTGTTTTGGCATCCCTGTCAAACTTATTCGTTTGTGCAGAATGACGATGGAGAATGCACACTGCTCCATCAAGGTCGGAAAAGATCTTACATTACAGATGCATTTGATGTCAAAAAAGGTTTTAGACAAGGCGATGCACTGTCATGCGACTTCTTCAACATCGTTCTGCAAAGAATTGTGCAAAACTCAACCGTAAACACAGAGGCACAATCTTCCAATGGTCCATCCAATTACTCGGATACGCAGATCATGTTGACATTATTGGAAGATCAAAGAGTGATGTCAGTGGAGCGTTTTTGAGCATTGCGAAGGAAGCGAACTTTGAGATAGTTAAAGACTTTGTCTTCCTAGGCACCGCTATTAACACAGGCAACGACACCAGCGCTGAAATCAAACGAAGAATAACTCTTGCAAATAGCTGCTTCTTTGGACTTAGAAGGCAATTGAGAAGTAAAGTCCTCTCTCGAGCATCTAAAATCACCATCTATAAGACACTCATCATCCCGGTTCTCATTTATGGCGCTGAGGCCTTGACCCTGTCAAAGAAAGATAAGAGGGTCTTATGATGCTTCGAGAGAAAAATTTTTCGGATGATTTTTGGTTCCGTACGCATAGATGGAGAATGGAGGAGAAGATATATCGACGAACTGTACGGGCTGTACAGCGACACTGACCTAGTTAGCAGAATTAAAGTCCAACGGCTTAGATGGCTAGGTCATGTACAGCGGATGGACATCAACGCTCCAGCCCGGAAGGTCTTCGAATCCAATCCCGAGGGACGGCGCAGTAGAGGAAGACCGCGACTCAGGTGGCGCACCCAGCTGGGAGAGCACCTCAACAAACTTGGCGCGCGAAAGTGGAGACAGCTAGCTAGGGACCGAGCCGGCTGGAGACGCATGTTGGTTGAGGCCCAGGTCCGCCCCGGACTGTGGTGCCACCTTAAGTAAGTAAGTCAGGTAGTGCCTACAATCCTTCCACAAAAATAAAGTCTGTTGGAACCCCTGATTAAATGTTTTTAGAGGGATCGAATCATCGGAAATAAGTAAGTCAAATTGTTTGCTGAACTTTATCTAATCAGCTTTTCCTTATAACTCAGTACATAAGATTGATATTGATTCAATCCACTTGATAAGTGAACAAATTATATTTGTGACGGAGTTACTAAAGCTAATTTCGGTCGAAATGGCATAATCGCCTTAATTCTGAAAAACTGTGCTAGTTTAATGTAGTAACCGCTATGAACTTTTTTAACAGGGCACGTAGTTTGATAATAAGATTGATTACTTTGAAAGCGTTGTTTGTTTGCAAAAAGATTTTATGGTTAATTGAAGATATACCAAATTAAAGATATTTGACAAATGGTAAACAAATCACCTATTATGAGGCCCAATCCGCGAGGTCTGCTGAGTCAATTAGATAAATCTTTTCAGGAAATTGTAAGCTCATGAGATCGATTGCAAATTAAATCTTTTAATCTAGGCTAGAATCCTCATTCTTGTCTATGTTATACCATTTTTTTAAATATCTTCCCACGCCAACACCAAATTTGTTCACAAGTGAATAAAACTTCTTAATATTCCTCTCAACTATAAACTTAAGAACATATAACATTTATCTGAGATCCAATTGCAATTGTCTATCTTCTTGCCAAGATAACTGAAATCACTCTGTCCGAGAGTTTAAATGTTCAAGATTATGCCGTTACTACAAAGATGTTAAAGTAGAATTTGGTTACAAAATGGTAATATTACGGCAGAAAGATTCATAAAAGGTATTAACCATCGAATTTAAGCGCTTTCTACAATAGAACATAATTAAAATGATAATAAAATCTAAGAAGTAGTTTTCAAGCAACGAAGAATGCTTTCTTTGTGAATTCTACTTTCCTCAAGAACAAAATGAAAAATTAAAAAAAAAATAACGAAATTATTTGTTTTGCCAATGTTTTAACCTTTTTTATTAACTTGTTAATGATGGACAGAAACCTTAACTCCAAAGGAAACTGATCATCAACATCAAAGCTCTAAAAGGAATATGATGCAGTTTCTGAGTTTCCCACCATAATTTCTTACATATATTCACATGTATTTTGTAGATACATCATTCTCAGGATCTTCAAGACTCCCATCAGACACTTTACACTGCACTGCCACATCTATCTTGTTTAAGTTAATGGAGGTTGAGTGTGCGATAATTGCTTTCGTTATAAGCGATTTCAATATAACGAATACATTTTGCTGCTAATCACGACCAAAAACGAACTCAAGACCGCCAAAAAATCACCCTCTTAACGTAGCCACCGTACACCATTGGCCTGGCGCTGGCACCTTATAGTTGGCATATTATCATCATCAAATCCTCGTCGCCTTCGTCGGTCTTCGGATCGTTCATTTATTTGTGCACTTGAGAGAGCTAAGTTGAGAAGATTTTTAACTTATACTTTCCTCACTTGGGCTTCCATTAATTTTCATGTACAAGTTGGCGTTAATGGCCCCCGAAGTACTATAAAGACAGCTCTTTTCAGCTCAGTGCATCAGACATCTTACAACATGCATAGATCATGCCGCGAATGGTTGTTCCAATTTTCATTTTTGAACCATCCCATGGCCATGGCGAAGGTAAGACTACCTTTCTGTATAGTTCCGTAATGCGACGATCATCATCATCAACATCATCAGTGACTGACAACCGAAGAAAGAATCCCGAAGAAAGTTGATCAAGTGATCGCTATCCCATTGTCTGTCTATAGGGATACTTTTTCCTTTTAAATATATAAAATATATAGTTAAGGTACTACTTTCCTTGATGTTAAATCTTTCTTCCCTAATTACAACTTCATCACAATGATACGCTGATGGTAATGTGGTGGAAGCGAAATGGATCATCAAGCAGAAACCATCAGGGTATGGCTTGGGATAGAGTTGCTTCAAGTTTCAGACAAACGCGAACGCGCGAAAATTGAGCAATTTTCATTGGCATGAAATCAATTAACTGATCGAGAAAACATGAAGATTATACCATCGGACATAATTTCTATGTTGCATGCTTCTTACCTGATGCTATAGCTAAGCTTTAGGTCTTTCTCAAGCCACTTGAGAGATTAAGGAGTTGAATACGTGATGTTAATGTTGTGTATTATATTTACTATAGTGTTTTATTTCTTTCGCAAGATCGCGAACAACGACAGCAACGTGGCGGGCGTGCTAACCCTCAGGGCCAGATAGGTCAATAAAATGTTATTATTATTTTTTAACAATTCTCAAATGCAGAGGGCGCTTCTTATGAAGGAATTCAATGAAATAATTAATTGACTATTAATTATTAAACATTGAAATGTCGCAGGAATATTGAATGTAAGCTTTAAGATTTCACTTGCGAAAATAAGGCTTCTAAAAAAGACGTGATATATACATTTGTGAACCTCAAAAACTACGACTTTCTAACGATGAACTCTGTAGTATATGGATTGAAGTCAATTAAAATAAAAAAGTCGGCTTAACAAAACTAAGTGTTTACTAAGTAAAGCCACCAATCAGGATGCCTATCCTTACTATGGTTAAAGGCTTGATCAGGTATGGATGTAAGCCAAGATCCTTACACGCAAAGTATGCAAATTTTAAAAGATAGACAAGACGCATGCTGTCGTGAATTTTGCCTATTAAAAGGGAAACAATTGTGTCACTTTTTAATTTAGCAAAATTTTAAACGTTTCGGCAGGCAAGCAGTGAAAGCTCCTAAAAGGGAAAAAGATTTCAGATTTGCAAACATTTAGTTATGGCGCTCCACTAATACAAGTCTTAGCGGGAATTTAATTAGTCTATAGCCTTTTTCAATAAATCTCACAGACAGAATTTTTTTTTAAATCAGACCTGTAGTTTCTGAGATAAGCACGTTCAAACAAGCAAACAAACAACCAAACAAACCCTTCTACTTTATAATATTTTTTTTATAATAAACACACACTATATTACTACCCTTATTATGCAGACACAGTGTGAGCACTAGGAAGAGGAGGGAGGGTTTAAAAGTAGAGGTCTTTTTTTGAATTCCTGAATATTGCAATAGCTGGGAAAGACAGAGTGTGGTAAGACATTCCACATTCGCGTAGTACGGCTAAGGAACGAATCGCTGTATTTGACAGTACGGCCGAAGTTGGGCTCGAGGGTATACTGATGAGCATTCCTAGAAGCGCGAGTATTACGGTTGAACTATTTACGGAGAGGAATGCAACTGGCTATTTCACTAAAGCATAAGCCGGTAAAAAAGGGTCAGACCAGTGACCTTACGACGATGTTCAAGCGAAGTAAATGAACTTATGATGATATTATCATCTATCAATTTAAATGCTCTACGTTCAATACTATCCAAGAGGCTTAAGTAAGTTGCAGGAGCACCAGCCCAGAGATGGGAGTTATACTCAAGCTTTGGACGTATGTAAGTCTTGTAGATAACAGCCAGATCAGAATTGGTGAAATATTTTATGCATTGCCTAAGGAAACCGAACCACCTTGCAGCATTGTTGGCGTATGTGATCATTCCACAAGAGGTGGTTGGTGACACACATACCGAGAATATCGAGGTGTTCAGGCTCATTGATGCAAGTGCCATCCATGGATAATGGCAAAGGGGGTATATCTCGCTCTAACGATACAAGACAGCATTGGGTTTTCGGACCATTAAACTCCACGCGGTGTTTTAATCCTCATTGAACAATGCTGTTTAGGTCGGAATTTAATGAGCTTATCATATTTTGTCGTTGCAGTTCCACATCCGAAGAAGAGGGATGTGAGTCTGACAAGGAATATGAAAAGCTAAAAGTACTATCGTCAGCAGAACAATGTATTGGATTAGATGATGTAGACAGAAGATCATTAATAAAAATGACAAAGAGTATTGGAGATAAAACAGAGCCCTGGGGCATACCAGCATTTATTTTGTGTTTTTCAGACTTGAATCCATCCAATACAACTTGTATTGAACGATTCGAAAGGTAATTACTAATCCAATGAAGCAGGGATTCATGGAAACCGAAAGCATGCATTTTCGATAAGAGAGCCTGATGCCAAACCCTATCAAATGCTTTGGAAATTTTAAGTGCAATAATCTTACTTTCTCCAAAACGATGTAAAGATTTGTTCCACTGTTCGGTGAGATGAACCATGAGATCACCAGTGGACCTATTGCTACGAAAGCCGTATTGTTGGTCATTAAGAAGCTTTTGATCTTCGAGATATTTCTTGAGCTGATAATTAATCAGCTTTTCCATGACCTTGGAATGAAGGGACATAAGTGCAATCGGTCGGTACTTAGAGGTTGAGGAAGATTCGCCTTTTTTGGGAAAAGGCTGGACAATGCGGTATTCCATCCGCTCTGTACGAGACCTGAGGAGTAGGACAGATGAAAAAGCTTACTCAGTGGTTTTGCAGGCGTTGAAGAACACGTCTTCAGAATAATAGCGGGGATACCATCCGGATTTATGAGTGTTAAGATCTCTTTGGACTCTTGCTACAGTTTGAGTGCAAAAAAAGATTGGTCTCATAGAATCACTTACTCGATCAAGTACAGGCGGAGTCATAACACTCACTGGCAGCGTAGAATTGGCGGCGAACTGCCTAGCAAAGAGATTAGCTTTCTCTAAAGAGCTAACATAAGGAGTGTCATTGACAACGAGCGTAGGAACCGAAGAAGAGGAAGAATTCCTCATGTTTTTTACATATGACCAAACATTTTTACTGCCTTTCGGACATTGCAGTATTTTTGCTGTAACTTTTGGTCATGTAAAAATTTGGTTCGTCGAATATGAGCGTTGCAGGCCGTCCTGGCTTGTTTGAACTTCTTCCGGATTTGCTCAGTACTGTTGGCTTTATAGCAACGGAGACTTACCTCTTTGGCCCTAATAACCTCTTACAGCTCGCATCAAACCAAGTGTTTTCTTTGGGTATGATACTTTTAACCCTGTTCGGTATAAAAATTCTCATTCCTAGGAGAAATAAACGTGTGATCATATCAGCGCTGGCGTCAACGTCACTATCGAGGAAGCATAGTGACCAGTTAAAGATCCTAAAGTAATTATTGAGACCTTCCCAGTTGGCTTTCTCGTATTGCCAAACGGTTTTCTTAGAAGCTGTTTCTTTAACTGAACAGTTTTGACACGAGAAATTCGCTGATATAACACAATGGCCAGATGTGCTTAGAGGAGAAAGAACACTAACAGTGTAGGTACTTATCAGGGTCATAGGTAAGAAACAAGTCAAGAGTGTTATCTGCTCGACCTTCAACGTCCAATATTCGGGTGGCCTCGTTGACTATAAGTATAAATAAGATAAGAAATGGAGAATGCACGCTGCTCTATCAAGGTCGGAAAAGATCTTACCGATGCATTCGATGTCAAACAAGGTTTTAGACAAGGCGATGCACTGTCATGTGACTTCTTCAAAATCGTTCTGGAAAGAATTGTGCAAAACTCAACCGTCAACAGTAGAAGCACAATCTTCCAAAGGTCTATCCAATTACTCGGATACGAGATTGTCTACCTAGGCACCAATATTAATGCAGACAACGACACCAGCGCTGAAATCATACGAAGAATAACTCTTGCAAATCGCTGCTTCTTTGGTCTTAGAAGGCAATTGAGAAGTAGAGTCCTCTCTCGAGAATGTAAAATCACCATCTATAAGACACTCATCATACTGGTTCTCATCTATGGCGCTGAGGCCTGGACCCTGTCAAAGAAAGATGAGAGCGTCTTAGGATGCTTCGAGAGAAAAATTCTTCGGGTGTTTTTCGGTCCCGTACGCATAGATGGAGAATGGAGGAAAAGACATAACGACGAATTGTACGGGCTGTACAGCGACACTGACCTAGTTAGCAGAATTAAAGTCCAACGGCTTAGATGGCTAGGTCATGTAGAACGGATGGACATCAACGCTCCAGCCCGGAAGGTCTTCGAATCCAACCCCGAGGGACGGCGCAGTAGAAGAAGACCGCGACTCAGGTGGCGCACACAGGAGGGAAAGGACCTCAACCAACTTGGCTTGCGAAACTGGAGACAGCTGGCTAGGGACCGAGCTGGCTATAGACGCTTGTTGGTTCAGGCCCAGCTCCGCCCCGGACTGTAGCGCGACCTTAAGTAAGGAAGTAAGATAAGAAAAGTCGAAGTGGTAATTATATAAGTTTACCTAATGCCTTCATGCTACTTAGTAAAGTTTTTTAATAGCTCGCTATGCTAGAAGCTGTCACGTGTAAAGCAGTTATCTTTTAACTAGAAGTTATTGCTTATAATGGAATGGTTCACGCTTCAAAAACGCATGAAAAGTGTCAAGTAGAATTGATTTTTGCGTATTTTTGTTTAGATCTGGTTTTTAGGATTTTTGGAAAAGCTTCCTAGGAAACGGGTTAAATGAAATTGTTGACAAAAAAATGTCTTGGACATTATTCATACTCTAATACTTTTTAGCAGAAATGACTATTCTGTGCATATGCATCTATATTTTCTCAGGCCCTAAGAATAATAAAAAGATCCAGCTTCAAGAAACTATAAGCCGACCCTGGAGGTTAACATCTGAGCCTGCTCCTGTGTTCTGAACTCAAAACAGACTCCGCCTTTTTAAAGTAAACATTTTCCATGTAGACTCCTAACGGTTAAAGGCAACATTCACTCGATTATGATCTATTAATGTTGTAATTAACTCATTTCAGTCAATAATTAAAAAGACTTCAAAAATTAAACAAAACAAAAATACTTAAAGTCTAAGATAGTACTTCTAAGCCCTACTGCCCTCCAGTATCGTCAATAAAAAATAATAATAGACCATAATAATATCTGCTACCTGTTTATTGGCTGGAAAATTTGTGTGAAGTTAGATTGGAGTCAGATCTTTTTGTTAATTCTACTCCTGATGTTGATGCTGCATATTCGATGATGATGGAGCAAGTTGGTCTGTTTAAAGCAAGTTTATATCCTATCCTTGCATTTTATTTTAACCATGTCAGACACTCTTGGTGTCTGACTCGACGACGAACGACGAAAACGAAGACGATGAGGATTTTGACGAGCGGTGGAGTTTTTCAGGTAACACGCGATTTATAAATCGTGGTGTAGTGATATTTTTAGCTTAGCCCAATGCGACTTTAAAGCTTCATGTATCTTATACCAATGAGAGTTTGGAATCTTAGAATAAGAAAACATTCAAGTGCATTTGGGTAAACGTGATTTATAAATAATAGAAGTTGACGTTAATAAATTTTAATATGAAAAATCTATGTTCGAATATGGTGAACTTTTATACGGTGTGTGGATTACTTTCAAAGTCTTTTATATTGTGGGAGATAAAAAAGGAATAAGACCTACTGGCACATAACCCAATCCCAATCTATCTTCTGGCAAAAGAAAAGTGTTAACGGTATAAGAAAAAGTCTTCGTTTGTTCTGTCTAAAACTTTATTTTTTCTGCTAAGTGTAAATTTTAAGTCAGCAATTAATTTGATTTAGACTTGGGCAACATCGATCTTAAAGGCTGAACATTTTAGGCACTAGGTTGAGAATTAGAGGATTATAGGCTTCCAAGATTCAATTCTATTCAGACATTGACGGCGCATCCTACCATTCACTCTGTTATCATTTTGTAGTTTTGTTCCTTAAGGCAGATTCAAATGGACAATCTTAATCTGGCTCTCTGATGATTCGGAAAACGTATATGTTATTGTTGAAAAACTAATAAGTCCACACTCTTCAAAAATTGAGTGACAGTTTGGTTAAACTTGAGCCATGGTTACAGAGACATGTTAACCGACTTTTCTTGTACCGAAATTGAAGATATAGACTTGGGCAGACAACCTATAGTTCACAGCACGTTATGGCACGGAGCCCAGTAAGTAAGTTAGTAGATCGTAGTGTGAAAAGTAGCACTCCAAGCAGAGCTTCAGATTCCTATGTTTCTGAAACCTTAATTTTACCAAATAAGACCAATCTTCGTCAGTCCCTTTTGAGAGAAGAGGTTCAGGACAATAAGGTAACGCGTCCAACACTGCAATTTTTGTAAAACCAGCTCAGCCGTCATCATGCAAAAAAGGGAATCGGAATCGATACTGAATGGACGCGTTGCTGCGGCTGCAATGGATACACTACACACTCCCAAATGGATAGAGTTAGCAGGCAAACACAACTTTAATGAGCATCTGAGGAGCGATTTTAACATCCTTTTAACTTGTAATCATACACCTGAGCATAAATCGGTCTTGACTCTGGACTTGGATTGAGTGTAATTTTGTTTCTCGTTGTCAATATGTACGATATACGTTTTGAAACGTACGTACTCCTTCCGCAATCGCAGAGCCAGTACACACGCCATCTGAATATAGCTGCGGGATAATGATAGGGTTTTGGTTCTTAATTTTCAGGTGAAAAAATGAGAAATCTTAGTTATATAGTCGTGTAGAGAGGGATATGTGAGACAGAGTGCAGCAAGCGACAGACCCAGTCACTATGGCACAGTTTACGGTATCACAAATGCCATATATTCTCATTACTTCGACATGAATACCATGTTTTATTCGTTCACGCAAATATTGGATTAAAATAATTTAACTATTTTTTTGGAAGGAGAATTTCACCAAGAAACTCAAGAAGAAAAAGTTTGGCATGCGAATCACACTAAGAACTTTCCAATCGTATTCGTCTGTAGACAATTTAAAAAACTTAACAAAATATTATTCAAAACATTTTAAAAGTTTGAAGTCAATATTGTTCTTTGTTCTTCAGATACTTGAGTCGAAAAACGTTGTAGTGCTGAATTTGACCAATATGACATCGATTATGCGTCTTTGAGGGCCGCGATGAATTGCGGCTTATTTGTATAAACCTGCCCTACAAGAAAAAATCTAAAGAGGTCAAATCCCATGATCCTGGTGGCCAAATCACCTTGGTTTTGCGGCGGTAACGTCATGAAACTGCGCATGCACAATATCGATTGGGTCTTGCGTTGTATATCACGTAGCGCCACCCTGATGAAATCATGTCTAGGCGCCAATATTATAAAATTAAGGCCACGAGAAGTTGGTGATCATCGACCTATAGCTATCGTCGGTGCCGGTGAAGAAGTACGAACCGATAACACTTCCAGTAACTTTATTTGGATGCTTTGGCACCACGTGAATCTACCGTGGATTGGTGTTTTCCAAATTATACTCTTTTGTTTATCCCCGTTTTTCATCCTAAAATTGGCTTCGTCACTAAAGATGACGAAAAAAATTGGATTCAATTTCCAACTGTTCCAAAATCAAATAAACGAACGCCCACAAAATTTGGCATGTTGTGATCTGCAACAGGGCGAGCTCTTTTGAGCAACGCGAAATTGACTGCCTAAGATTCTGCTGCACACTTTCACCAATAGGTAGAAAAATCAAACATATTCCATTATTAGTAAGAATCTATCCTTAAATATGGCTTTTAAAAAGTAGCTTAAGGTCTTCCAATCACATTCGTTCAAAACACTACCTTCTATTGATAAAATATTGGACTTACACTTATGAAGTGATAAAAATCCTCCTTTTATTTTAAATTACCCAACGTACAAAATTGATTGAAGCTGTCGTTACAGGTTCTAGCATTTAAACTAATAAGTTCACATCTTGCTTTTAAAATGAAAGAAATGTCCTTATAGCTGAGTCCATCATGGAAGTAGTTTCGTTGGTTTGGGTTATAATTGAGCTGAGAGTATAGTACTCTACTATCTAATTCACGAGCTTTATTAATAAAGGATTATCGAACTACGTCTTCTGTATAATCCTGTAAAGTTGCTCCTTTAATTTGTTTAAATTGTTCAAATTTATAAACAGTATCTCTTCACAAATATTATCGATATCTTGCCATTTTTTCATCCACCAATCTTTATTCCTCAATTTGTAGAAAAGGATTTTTCTTTGACAGTCTATTCTTCTGGTACAAGTTTTAATAATGTAATCAGCCTAAGCCTTGAGTGTGCTCGGGAGAAGTTTCGGAATTCCGGTTTCTAAATACATTGCATAAATCGGTGCATTTTGCGTTAAGTTAAAGAGTTTTCTCAAAAAATTCCTTTAACATTTTTCTATCTT